>NC_133782.1:8510371-8810371 GCF_003597395.2 Chelonoidis abingdonii
GGGGGGGAGGAGTAGAAGTTGTTGGACTTGGATTTAAAATTAGGAAAAATGCCAAAGTAACAGATCTATGCAATGTGGGTAATAGTAGTGGGTGACATTTTTCTCGAGTTTATTCTATAAAGACTGATACAATACAGTTTGGATTAAGTGTGCCTCTATAGCCTTTTTCAAATAAAAAACTGATTTTTGCATAATAGAAATATTTTTAGACATACTGAACTTAAGCTGTGATTCAGAATTAAAAGATTTCCCCCCTGCACATCTTATTTATAAATAGGATTTTTAAAAAATCAATCATATTACTATAGCATTTTTTCATTCTGGTGACTTTCTATTTATATGTATGTGCATTAAAGCAGCACTGTAACAATGAACAAACTTAAGTATTTAGCTTAAACAAGTTTTATTCATGAAACATTACAAAAATGGCTTAAAACTTGAACCTCTTCACTGTTTTCACTGATAGCTGAGTCCAGTGCTCCTTATGTTAACATCTACTTGCAAGAAAATTGAAGGGGCTTAAAGTATGTGAAATATTAATCTTTTAGGTTTAATTTTACAAAAAAAGCTGCTCGGAAGAAGTTTAAGTTGTCCATATGCATTAGTTATGCCTTATGAAAATCAGAAGTGCCAATGCACCTAAATCAGGAGTGAATATTTTTTTCTCTAGCACACCAATATAAACAATATCATCAAGACTAGCCTGCATGTCCAAGAGATTTCAAGGTCAACAACGTTGATTGCTGACAACAGGATACAGTGACATGAATTTATTTCAGAGTTGTGCCTTAATTGCTTTGAACCTTCACAGCTTACCTTATTCACTGGAAAAATGAACAAAAATGCAACAAATATCAAATATCTCCCATCTTTGGGTGCATAATTTCACATAAAAGAAATATGTTTCTCTTGAATTTTATTTTTCATTTTTCTTCTAGCTGGTAAATGCACTTCAAAAATCTAGTCTTTGGATGACATCACAAGTACACATCCTCAAATGCATTTGGAAATCAGACTGACTCTTTCATGAATACTCAAAGAAATGCTGGTGTTTAATATGAGCAATCTCTGAATGACTGTAAACTTACCAGCAACACTGCCAGTTTCTATTGGTTACTAAATTGAGAGCTTTCATAAAAGAAAGAGCAACTATTAAAACTGGTTTAATTTCTAAACCTAATTGTTTAAGCCCCCTCCCATTCTCAGAAATGTACCACTTTAACAATTAACTCCATACATTTATAGATATCGTCAAATGATTTGCAGTGCAAATCGTTCCAACATTTATATGCTAACAAAAATAAATCTATTTTTTATGACTGCAAGTGGTTACAGAGACTATATCTAATACCAGTTTTAAAATAACTTTAGTTAACACCACTTAGCTTTACACGGATTGGGTTTTTGTTGTGTTTTGTTTTTTGTTTGTTTTTTTTTTAACAACATACAACCAGATGTTACCAGTAATGCTTCAGAACATGCACAAGAAACAAAATAAAACTAAAAACAAATAAGACCATCTGTGGATATAAGCTGAGTGCTTCCAAGGAAAAGTCAGTCTAGAAGCATAAACTGCCTAAGCTGCTTAAAGTAGTGCTGGAGACCCAACCCTCTTAGTGGTAGCAAGCAATATCCAATATCTTTATCTTACACTGTAACCACAACTTCTATGTTTCTACAAATCTTTCTGAAGTTTTCTGTATTTTAAGAGTAACATTTTAATTTTAAAAAGCAGATGTTTGTTAATGCACCCTTCCCATCCCTGAACACACAAGGTTTTATGTACTTGTTATCATAGGTATATAGTTTAAGTAATGCTCACAGTGCCCAAAGACAGAGACAATTCAGAGTAGCAGTTTTTCAAACTGCAGTAAGCCTACCATTCTGTGTTTTGTGGTTTTTTTCAAGTCTTTGAATTACTGAATTGTACTGAGATAGACCCGGAGCTCCAATCTCTTCAGCTCTGCTTACCATTTGAAAACGTCACATACATCTCTTCACAGGGAATGCTGACTCTGCCTGATTTGACCATGTTTGTACCGTACTAATTTACCATTGTTCCAAGTTCTGGATAGTTAGATTCTTTAATGCTGTACTAAGTGAAGTAACAAGGATATCACTGCTATTTTTTCTGAGCTATAGAATTAAAAGGGTGCTGTAAACTCTATTCGCTACAGCATACCTTTGACCAAAAATTAAGAAAAAGAAAGAGAAAAAGAGAAAAAAAGACAACCAAAGTCCCTTTTAAAACTTAGTGAAAACATGATGATTTCAGATGAAAGCTTTATGGAAAGGATGTAACAACATTTAAATATTTGGCCTTCAAAATTAATGACAAATCCTTGATTGGTGAATGGTACAATTTTCATTAAAAGTTACTTTAGAAAAAGCTGTTTTTTGCTATTAAAGCCAGAATAACTGGCATAGATTGAAATTTAACAACTAGATGTCCAGATGAGATGGAGTGATGGGTTCAGAGATTTCAGTATATATCTGGACAGTCTGAGAAATTTCTATCAAAGTATCCGCCTGAATATAACCAGTCTGAAGTTCCAGTGTATGGGTTATTGCCTTGATGAAACCATCTGTGAAAAGCAAATGAAGTGGGTAAGGAAACGTATATTAAAGGCAAAACAATTTTTTGCTTCTTTTACAAACAAGTGTAAAAAGGCACATGAATTTCTCAATCTAACCTATTCTTTCCCATTAGATTTTTTTGGGGGGCGAGAGGGGAAGGAATCTAGTTCTTAAGTTATGTTTATCAAAGACCTTACTCCATCCTTGTTTATATACCCCTTTCTTCTTGACCTTATAGTCCTGGTTTTATCATTCCTGTCCCAGTTCATCAAAGGGAAAAATCTAAACATCAACATTCTTTATATTTTAAAATTGCCAAGTCAGTTTTTGGCATAAAATATTCTTCCTCTTTTAAGAGTGTTCACACAGAGGAAAAACAGTTCTGTTCTGTATAGCTGCATTTTGTACAGCATATCAGTAGAAGCTCAAGTTTAAGCTGTTCTGTGTATTAATTGGTAGCAATAGTTGAAATCAATTGTACGTTCTCTACAACAGTGGTTCTCAACCTGTAGTGTGCAGAGCCCGGGGGGTCCGCAGACTACGTCTAAGGGGTTCACTAAAGGTTGTTGTTAACACAGAACAATGGTTTTCAACCTCTGGTTCAAGATTTCCGAAGGGGTCCTGTAGTGAGGCAGCTGCCCCACTCGATGAGAAGAAGGGCTGGAGCAGGCCAGAGAGGCTGTGCAGACCAGCAGCAAATCAACAAAGGCTGTGGAGAGCCAATCAGGGCAAAGAAAGAGGCAGCCAATCATGGCCAGGCTAGGCCCTATACAAAGGCTGCCTAGCAAAAGAGAGGGCAGTCTCTCCCCGACTAGCAAGGGAGGAGGACTGGCTCCTGAGGTAAGGAGGTAACACCTTGGACAGAGCAGTGCTGGGCAGGCTCAGGGGAGCAGAGGAGAACTCCAGCCTATTACCTCCCAGGCTGCAGCTCCTGACTAGAAGGGCTGAGAAGGTGCAAGGGGCCTAAGGGGAAACGGCCCAGGGAAGATAATCAGACAAGAGAGAAGGAGGGCAGAGAGGCTGTTGCTAGAAGGTCCCTGGGTTGGGACCCAGAGTAGCGGGTGGGCCTGGGTCCCACCATTCTCCACTTGCACTGCACCTGGCCACAGAGTACTGTGGCCGAGACAGACTGCAACTTGCCCTGAGGTGAGAGGCTAGCCTTTGGGGTTGTGGTTGGCCACTGAGGCAGGTGCAAGTCAGAAGACTGTCACTTTACCACCCCCACCCCCCAGAAGGGGGTGAGAATGGAGTGGTGGGCACTGACAGAGGGCAGGGTCCTGAAGCAGACACCGCTGAGTGGGGAGCAAGGCGGTTCCCAAATCAGCAGAGCAGGCAATGGGTGAGACTCCTCTTGCAAAGGGCGCTCTATAGTTGACAAGAGCTAATTCCCAGAGCAACCAGCAGGAGGTGCCAGCAGTGGTGAGTCCTGACCCCATTACAGGTCCCCACTGCCATCTGAAATTTTTTAGGGGTCTGCAAATGAACAGATCTTGAAAACCACTGCTCTAGAAGAGATTTTCAAAGGTATGAATGGGAATTAGGCACCATTTCCCACTGAGTTTCAATGGGAGTTGGGTGCTTAACTGCTCTTTCTGCCTTTGAGAATCTCCTCCTGTTGCTTCAGAATTTAATTTTATCTGCTTACTACAAAAAAAAAAAGTGCAAGAATAGCCTGGTTTCTTTTTCTGATGTGCCTGTAAGGCAAGATTTGGACTCAAACCAGTATAATAACAGATGCACCGTATTTCAAGATAAAAATTACAACAAAAAAGTAGTAACAAGTATTTCTTTACTGAACAAGAACAAGGTGGTTCTGCACTATCAAAAGTTAGGCAAATCATTTTCCAATTTGAAAAGTAATACCTTTCCACAACTAAGACTTGATTGTGGGTTAGCAGTAGGAAAAGTAAATACCACCCAAATCTTTCAGTGCTTATGCCTGTTACTACACTGAAACATGCCTAAATAGTAATCATCATAATCCAAATGTTCCTTTTCTTCCTTACACAGATGTATTCTTAACTTTTGTTATAAGCTTCTTTTCTGTGGCCATATAAAATCTTGATTCTTTTTCAATTAAAGATTTTCCAGTGGTTTTTGTTTACTATTTAAAATGTAACTGAAGTGTTTATGTATTACAAGGACATTAACAGAGTCAATTGAGTGGGAGCCAGGAAATCTCCATTCTGTTCCCAAGAATGCATCAGAGTCACCGTGTGACCTTCAGCAAGTTACTTCACCTCTCTGAGCCCTACTTACCCCACCTTTGTAAAGAACTTTAAAGTTACCTAGGGATGAAAACTGCTTTAGAATTTTAAAGCATTGTATTAGTATTTTTTGGCATTTGGTTATTTTAGGAGATAACCATTTGGGTTATATGTTCTTTACAGCAATTTGTTTCCCAGTAACAACCTGCACCATTGGATGTGTGTTGGACACCATTTGGTTGGCCCCGTGTATCCTTGGGATGGCTGCTTTTTTTATTTTTTGGTGCTGGCATTACTACACAGGGAAATATCCACTGAACGCCACCTTCTACCAGAATCTCCCTCTCTTAAAACAACTACTTTGGGATACTCTCAAGGTTTTCTTTGTCCTGTAGTAAAAAGGCCAACCCCAGTAGGCAAAAGACTTTAGCACTCCCTTGGTGTTCTTGTGACAAGTTTCAGCCTCAATTTATTTACAGCAGTATGAGTACTTTGGGGTGAAATAATCTACAATTTTGACTTCATGTTGCATTTTTCAAATGTTCTTTCCCCACAAGGGCTTTAAGTGAAACTATAAATTTTTCTGTAGTGCAAAGAGGAATCAAACAGTAAAACCAAACCATTCGCTAACCTTAACTACATGCCCAACTTTCTTCCCCTCCTCTGACAGTTACCTTGTCCTCCATTCCACTTCATCTTTTGCACGTTCTTTACGAGCGGCTCTTTGTTTCTCTTCTAGTCTCTCTTTTTCTTTGCTAGCCAGGTCTAACAAACATTTAAATAGGAACTGGTTACATTGCAAAATAAAGACAAAAAGAACAAAACATGGGAAAGGCTGGAGAGAAATAAAATTGAATTCACTGTAAGCACAGGAAAGCATTTGTTGTACACATTCTCTTTAAACCAAAACAGTCACCTATGACCCCTTCTAGCCAGCAGCACACCAGAGGAGTGGATGATCTAAACAAACATACTGGGAATCCTAAACTTGGTATTTCATGTGTCAGAAGCACTGTACTGGATGGGGTAACGACTCAAACTGGATACAGTCAGAAGCAGTACACGATGCATTCTTGTTATTCCACCCTACATATTTTTCCAAGCAAACTCCAGGGCAACAGAGAATCTTTCTGACCAGTTTCCCAGTATGTGCTTCCAATTGTGCTGAAACATAAGATATCTGTATTCAGAATTTACCCTGGCCTCTTACACTGCCAGACTCTGCTGGCAAGAACAGTCATGTACACTGTTCTGGAGGGAGTAACATTCATGATCGATCACACTGTGGAGATAAAAACAAAGTTACCCTGGAAATATAATTATCGCCCAGAATTAAGAGGTGGGTAAAAACCTTAGGACAGCCACCTCACCCCAAATCAGTTCTCTTCCATCTTCCCTAAGGTCAGGGAGTGGAGAGGTGTAAAGCGACAGAATTAACAAATACCCAATCTCTAGTAAATACACATACCCAGCTCTCCATTTTCCATGCCTCTGATATCTGGACGTAGACGACAATCAGTGGGAGCTAAAACTGTGTCCATGCCCGTTTCCAGCTCATTGAGACTCACAGCAAAACTGGTGAAATTGTACATCTTAAGACAGAATAAATATAATACATATATAGTAAAGTTTGTGGGTTTTTTTAAGTCACAGTAAACTGATTCCCTTTCCCGGGCTGTCGCAATGCGATTTCCAAAAGCACTTATTGAACCAAATCTGCTTTCACTGACTGTAGTAAAAGCAGGGCTGGCTAATGCTCAGCACTTTTGAAAATACCACCTTTAATTGTGCTGTGGACTAGGCAAATAAAAACATGATACTGCAGTGATTGAAGAGTCCTTGCTATAGAGGATCAAGAAAGCTTGTTGCTCATAGGTTCTCTGATTCTGAGCTGTCTCAAGGTTATCATTTTTATAACTTACTGAAAAGGACACACAAAACAGACATATTCTCTAAAAGAAACTTGCCTATTTCCCCCTCATATCAAAGGATGATTTTCTGGGTGTTTTTCAAGTCTACCTATAAGTAGGGCCCTACCAACTTCACAGCCATGAAAAACGTGTCACAGGCCATGAAATCTGGTCTTTTGTATGCTTTTACCCTATACTACACGGATTTCACAGGGGAGACCAGTGTTTCTCAAATTCGAAGTCCTGGCCCAAAAGGGAATTGCAGGGAGGGTCACAATTATTTTAGGGACACCGTGGTATTGCCACCCTTACTTCTGCGCTGCCTTCAGAGCTGGGTGGCCAGAGTGGCAGCTGCTGGCCAGGCATCCAGCTCTGAAGGCAACGCCCCGCCAGCAGCAGTGCAGAAGTAAGGGTGGCAATACCATACCATGCCATCCATACTTCAGCGCTGCTGCCTTCAGATCTAAGCAGCCAGAGAGTGGCGTCAGCTGCTGACTGAGGGCCCAGCTTTGCAGGCAGCAGCGCAAAAAAGAGTAACAGTACCGCAACCCTCCCTACAACTCCTTTTTGGGTGAGGATACCTACAGTTACAACACAGTCAAATTTCAGGTTTAGATAGCTGAAATCATGAAACTTAAGATTTTTTTAAAACCTATGACCGTGAATTGGGTAGGGCCCTACCCATAAGAATACCATGTACCTAAGATGAGTTACCCGTGTCCATTACGATAATGTTCTTGGAAAAGTCACCATGACCAGAGACTTCTAATTTATTGAGCCAGTCACCTGTGATGAGTTTGGTGGTCTAGAATTTATTCTCCAAAGCAGCTTACTGCCTGGTATGACTTGCACAGTCTCTTGGATCTCTGGCATATCATCGGCCTCATCGTTCCCAGCCTCTTCACTCTGAAACAAAAACAATAATTGATAGTGGAATAGAGAAAAATTACGTACAGCTCTTCTGCCTAGCATTCTCTGGAGAGGACATTAGAAATTCTATCAAATTCAAGACCTTCCATTATCTCACTCCACCTGTATCTCTGTTCTCCTTTCCTCTTCCTCCTCATTTATGCTTTTCTTCATGCTCCATACTGCCCCTTCATCTCCTCCTACTCTCAACTTCATACCTTCTTCCATGTTACCTACTATGCTTGGAACAGCACCTATTTTCTATCTAGCAAATGCACCTTCTGTTATCAGCATTCATGTCTTCCAGAAATCTCTTCTTTCCTAGTTTCCTTCACTCTCCCTTTTCTCGACCCATATCCCATTTTTCCTGTCTTCGATTATTAGCTCTTCTGCTGTGGTAATGCATCCATCCCTATATCCACACTACACACCACTTTTGGCAGTGTGTAGGGTATGTGTAGCTACATGCCACAGTGAAAAGCCAGCTGCCTTCACACCACAGTGTGTAGCTACATGTGTCAGTGAAAGGCTCTAGCGCAGGGTGGTGGGGGGAGGGATAAAGGCAGCAGAGAAAAGCTTCAGCACCTACCAACTTCCAGAACCATTCACTGCAGTGAGGAAAACTCTGGCAGCAGGGGGGCAGCAGCTGCCACAATTCTTCCCTGCTGTGGGGAAAGGCTCCATCAGCAGGGCATTGGCAGAGCCCTTCCTCGCACAACAGCCTTTTCCTGCAGCAGGGAAAGGCTCCAGCAGCAGGGAGGCAGGAGGACACTATGTGACTAAAAACAGCAGCATAGACAGGAAGGCATGGCCTGGGCAAATAGAGAGCCATGCAGGACACAGGTCCTAGAGAGCCATGTTGTACTTGGGTACAAACCCACACCCTCAGGCACATGTGTACTCTATTTACCTAAGCCAGGCTTCACCATCTACACTGCTATTTAAACCCATGCAGGGAAGCTGAGTACATACTCTCCTGTGCAGCGTAGACATAGCCTTACGCTGTTATGTAAAGGGGTGCATACACTGGGAGTACCAGGTAAACAGTAAGTCATAAGACATCTGTACTCCTGAGTCTTGTGTAGTCATATACCAGATTCTGAGGGCTGGTTAGCAAGGCGATATGCTAATGTTCCTTATGCCTCAGTGAAGCACATCAAGTACATAATTTCAAGGGTCGAATATTTTAGACCCTCTGACTGCTTCTGTCTTTGCCTAAATCAATCTAAAACAAGCCATCATTTTACACCAGGACTCATGCCTAACACAGTGCAACGCTAGTTCTTTCTGCCATCTTTGCTGGTTGCCTAGAGGTCATTAAAGATTTCATGATGCTTTTAAAGAAAAAAAACTGAGAACTTTTCCAGGATTCTAATCAACATTACCACTCTCCATACAAGACAGACAGGTACTGTTGAGGTGCATATAGCTGTTGCATTTGCCTACACAGCCACTGCTCTACCAGTATAAAACTGATTGAAGAAGTCCCATCATCTCTTACAATCTACAAAGAGGTGATAAAAAAATTAATACCTTATTCCAACAGAATTAAGGAACCTAATTTCAGATATTTTAGGAACAAAATGTAACAGTTCCTCTCACGACGAGACTAGAAAGATTGAAAAAGAACCAAGCTTCATGAAGTGTAAAATGCAGTGGAAAAGAAAATGTTCTTAGTCTAAAGTGAAGCTGGCCCACTAGTTTTTCAATCATTAAAACACGGGGTGTATTATATGTGCTGCTTGTGCATAATCCCTACCATAACAGGTAGCTCGATGGCTCCCTAAACAGAAGGCATAAAACCCAACAGTGACGATCCTTAAAAGGATCCTTTCCTTTGGAGAAGGTGACATTGCATGGAATTTTGTTTCATTACCATAAAGAATGTTTTAATTTTTTGAAAAGCAAGAGTAAAATACAGAAAGACAGGCTGTTTCCGCTTTCCTTTGTCCAGATATTTCATTTTTTTCCATTTAGAATTGGAAATAGTATGATTGCAGGTTCCGGGAAGCCACCAATCAGACAGACCTCATCCGCTGGCCAAATTGTAATTAAAATACTCTACTGCCTTATAACAAGAGAGAGGGGGTAAGTTTGTACTGTCAGAGGTAGTGCCATTATTTCAATATCAAACACTAAAGACATTCAGGAATGGTATTATAAATTTTCACCCATTTAAAAATATGGAGCTATACCTATTTCATAGAACTGGAAGGGACCCCGAAAGGTCATTGAGTCCAGCCCCCTGCCTTCACTAGCAGGACCAAGTACTGATTTTGCCCTTAAGTGGCCCCTTCAATGATTGAACGCACAACCCTGGGTTTAGCAGACCAATGCTCAAACCACTGAACTATTCCTCCCCCGCTAACTGTATGCAAGTCTCACAAGCCACCAGCGACAGTTAACCAAAAATTTACAGCCAAGAAAAATCTGGCTACAAGAAAGTAAGATTGCAGCACTGCATCTTTCACACAGTACAAATGAAATACACACTCCCAGGGTGACATCTGAATAAATCGGCTTTGCAATCTGCGGTGAGGAAATATTCCTCCTCCCAAATCTGAAAACAGGATGTGTGCAACTTAACCACAGTCTCTGCCACCACCATCTTTCAGCTATAGATGTAGCTCATCCAGTGTGATCTTGCCCCAGATACTGTCTGTATCCAGTAGATTTATACAAGTCATGGATCATTGGGTCACCCCCCCCCCACCCCACACCACATCATTCCTCCCCTGGCCCACCTTCAACCCTGCACTCTGAACTCTCACTTCTTGCCACCAGTCCCCTCTATAGTGGAATTACTGTGAATTGGGCCTTCCAGAGCTAAACTGCAGAGAGGTCAAAAGGATTTCATCCCTGAGACTCTACCTGAAAAAATAATAATGACCATCAATAGGGAAGTCCAGTACACTGACAACCAAGCTGAAAATGTCACACAATTAAAAAACAAATAAGAAATTGTGTCCATCTAGATGACGTACATGTATTTAATCCAGTAATGTGGTGTTTGGTTTGATATGCTTCAGTTTGTGTAATAGATGGTATTCTGAATTCAAATCAAGCTCAAGCTTACTTTTCAAGATTCCTCTCTAAAAAAAAAAAAAAATCCTTGTGAATGCTTTCCATTGGCTTCCTGCTGGGCAACTCCCCTTCCAAATGCAACTTCTTCAGAATGGGAAGATGAAGTGGATTCTTTAAAAATCTTATAGCCCTCATTTTTAAGCTCTTCTCTGCAACATGAACCCTAAAGGCTCAAAACACAGAAGGGAAATAAAAAGCCAAACTTTTAAAATCTCACTTGATTTTTTCGTGCAGATTTTTAAATGCCTAAGGTTGACAATACTGCCATCTTCCTTACTAGCACACAGTAAGATGTAACTCAATCTCAATAACAATAATCACCAAATATCAACCCCAATCTCCATGACCAATCCCTGTGAGATGCTGAATGCCCTCCACTTTCACTGAAGTCAATGGGAGTTCAGAGTACTCATCACTTCCTGGTATCAGGGCCCTAGTTATGAAAAATATCCACCATTATGGCTATCAGTTCACCACAACCACATAAATGGATGTTCTTCTAACAAGAAATTTGTGGTTTTCTGAAGATGCTTCCTTCAAATGGGCGACATAGAGCAACACCAGCTCTCTCCTGAACAATTATACTAAAACCTTACCGGCTTCATTTTCTTCTGGTCACCTCCTCTTTTTTCATTCTTTTTAGAAGTATCATATGTGGCAGGATTGACACACCATAAGCATTCTGTCCATTTGCCATAGATCACAGAGAGCTTCTTCTTGCTATTTATAGAGGAAAGGAGATTTATTTTTGCTGCTCAATTTCTATAACTTCTGAACTAAATTAAAATCAGCATGACTTAATCCAGATTATATTCAGGTTTTTCTGTTCCCTTTTTTCCCCCCCCTGATTTACAAACTTCTGGGAAGCCATTTATCAGAACATAAATGTAAAGATGAACATTTCAGTTTATCCCAACATTTATGGTATTCAGTCCTGTGCTATTTTCCATTAAACTGATTATAGAAGCAATAAAGCTGATATTTTGGTGTGTAAAGACTAAGAGCTATATAACAGGTTGCGTTTGGGGATACAGCTGTTAGCATTTTTTGATAAATATTTTTAAATGAAGACTAGAAGTCCTAATACATTACCAAGGAAAGGACAGAGTCAGCAATTGTATTATTCTCTGTTTTCTCTCTGGATACGTCTCCTTTAAATCCAGATTGCTGCACTAAAGTCCAAGGTGCAAATAGCATTAAAACTTTGCTAATAGTGATTGAAATGCTCACTCTAAAACCAGTAGGTGTAATGCTGACCCAGAAAATAGAAATGAATGAGAATGGGAGGAGTCTGTACCAATGTAAAAATTGAGCAGTCATGTTGAGCATGTGTCAGTCCAACAAGCTAGTGCTATAAAGGAAGTACTAGGTGCCCATATAGTAAAGACAGACAGAAAGACTTTCCACTTACTTTTTGTCCTGAATGTGACCCTCTACTCTGTGAAGCTCTTTCCCAAACAGTCCACATGGTTTAAAATTAAGGATACATTTATCTCCAGTACTGTAAAGGGAACAAGTGTACCATTTAGTAACCCAGCATCTAAACGTCTGAAGTGCGGTGTTCACGAATGTATTTACTTTACTAAAATGAAACTAAGGCCTGGTCTACACTACGCGTTTAAATCGATTTAAAGAGCGTTAAATCGATTTAACGCTGTACCTATCCACACTACAACGCCCTTTATATCGATATAAAGGGCTCTTTAAATCGATTTCTGTACTCCTCCCCGACGAGAGGAGTAGCGCTAAATTCGATATTAACATATCTGGATACGGTTAAGGTGTGGACGGAAATTGACGTTATTGGGCGCCGGAGTATCACGAAGCTGCACATGACGCAGCTCTGGACAGATCTGAACTTCGGATGCAGAGGCAGGTAAACAGGAAAGCTGGTGCGAGACTGATGGGATACATTTCTGTTGCAGCGCCGGGACTTTGATCAGACAGGCGATGATCCAATAAAAAAAGAGCTCCAGCCAGCGCGAACGGGAGATACTGTATCTCTGATGTTTATGGAGGACAATTGTTGTGCGAGAGCGTCATTGACAAACGATGAATGCAAAGCGGTGAAAAAAATCTCAGCAGTGCTGCATGAGAAGTGTAACGAAAGCCCAAGGAATCAAATGGGCGCTCAGGAGAGAGTGTGAGAGAGTACTGAGATCCAGCTATCCCACATCACAGCAGTCTCTTGAAAAGTATTGGCATTCTGCTGATCTCCCAATGTCTGTAGTTCAACACAGTGTCTGGTGTGTCGGGAATAGCCTCTTTCTGTATCCCCCCCCACCCGTGAAAGAAAGGGAAAAAATAATTTCTTGATTCTTCAATTCCCTCTATGTGTACTGAATGCTGCTGTAGACGCGATGCTGCAGCAGTGAGAGCAGTATCTGTTCTCTCCCCTCCCCCGGGTACGTGCAATAGGCCTTGACTTCCTCATGGAACCCCTTAGTGCTCCAATGCTTTTAACTGATATGGGGCCCCCTGGGTAAGCAGGAATGATGCCTGGTCACTCCAGTAGAAGACAGACGGTAGGAACACGTCTTCATCATAGCAACTGGGGGTGAGCTTTAATCACCCCCCCCCTTTCCGTGTAAAGAAAGATTCTGTACAGCCTGGACTGTCACAGCAGGCTGCTGGCGCCTCTCCCCCACACGCTTTAATGTCTCCTGGATATCATCGCGCCGGGAGGTGCTCCCCCTCATTTTATGTCACTAATCATTGTTTTTATTCTGCATCTTAATACTTTCATGACAAATGTGCAGGACACTGCCACGTAGCCCAGAAGGTGGGATGAAGGACAGCAACGGTGGGGTTTGCAAGGGCATCCCTGTGATATATACCGAGCAAGCTGTGCTCTCTGAACACTGGTGTCTAATACACGCCCCTTATTCTAGGGCAGGACTGACTCGTGATTTTTAGAAAACCATAAGGAGGATTGACTCGGGAACACTCCCATTTCTTTTGCGTTGCGCGCCGTCAATTCAGCCCGGCACTCATATACAGCACCGGAGCAGTACAGGGAAGAAATAACCGTCATTTCATTGCCAGTTTACTCGGGCGTAGACGTACAGAACGACTGGTACCATCTCTGCTATCATGCAAAAGCAAGTGAATTGCTGCGCGTACACTGGAGTATCGCCTCTCGCCACGATCCATACACATACGGTGCCGAGAAAAAAAAAAAGTGAACGGGCTCCTGGTTTGCCGTGCTATGGCGTCTGCCGCAATCAGGGAACAAACGCGGAAAGGATGTCAGCTGATTTTTCCCGGAAGAAAGACTGATGACTTTACCAGAACCACCCATGACATAATATTTCAACCAGATTCCAAGGGTGGGGAGACGCGGGAACTTGGATAGCTACGGAAGAGACCCAAATCCAATGCTCAGAAATCGACGTAGCCTCGACCATCATGGACGCACAACGCCGAATTACTGTGCCTAGTGTGGCCGCATAAAATCGAATTTATAATATCAGTTTTATAAAACCGATTTTAGCTAATTCGATATTATCCCGTAGTGTAGACGTGGCCTAACACTATTTAATGAAATCACTTAGACCTGTGTTTAATATTAGAAATCGGGTAGTAAAAGCCACTGGATTATTGGAAGTTTTGGTACTCTTTTTTATTCTAAGACAGGCATAAGAGGTAATATTGAGAGCTTGTAAAAACAAAATGAAGACTTTAATGGGTGATTTCTGCATAAAGTGTGCATATAAAACTCACTGGAGTCACTAGGAGATAACAGGAAAAGGAATATAGGACTGTCCCCCTACTCAGGGTATTTATTATATCACTATCAATACCTTTATGATGAGCTGAAAAAGCTACTAAAAGGTAGCTTACACTGTAAATGTGCACTCAAGTGCTACTGCCAAATTACGTTACAGCCAGATGTCAAGCCAGGATTCCTGGCCTAAATTCAGGAAACTGAAATAACTGTGCCCATTATTGACTAGTGTGATGGTGATTTATGATGTGTTGCACATTACACATAGTTCACTGCAGAGCCATTAAATGGCAATTCATTATCAACTGTGTGGGGTTTGAACCGATGACCTGGAGTTGAATGATTCTGTATCCCATCCAGACTTCTGCATA
Organism: Chelonoidis abingdonii; assembly: GCF_003597395.2. NCBI lineage: Eukaryota > Metazoa > Chordata > Testudines > Testudinidae > Chelonoidis > Chelonoidis abingdonii. The sequence continues at coordinate 8,525,157 of NC_133782.1, forward strand.
ATCATGTGTTATCACTGTTTTGATATTTGTTTCAAACACAAAAAACTACTTAACCAGTTCAGAAGAATAAATAATTTAGACAGTTTTCAGCAGATCAACAGGAGATAACATTTTGGACCTACATGATCCATTACAAAGGCGAAGGCTTTTGGATCTGTGATTACCATGTATCAGTCTCTGTAATGGCCAGTGCTCATAGCTTCATAATGAGTAATATTACCTGTGATTTATAATTTCCATTGTTCCATACTGTTCTATCCACAGTTTACCTATAATTATGTTATGTACACAACAGGTTGGGTTTGTCCACGTGTAAGCTTCGTTATGTCTGTGAAAGAAGCCAGAAAAGTGAAGTCAGATGCCAGGAAACTAAATCCACTTCTTGAACTAAAGATAGAAGGTGAAACAGCATTAAACTCTAATTTGCCCTGAATCTTGTAGTGGGGTGGAACACTTAGAGTACTCCACTGAACAGTATCTACTTAGCTTCATTTATTTATTTTTTTAAAATACACAGACTTTCCTTGTAACCAAGGCAGTGTGTTCTATCTGAATCTCACTAGACATTAATAAGTGATTTAAAAAAAAAAAAAAAGAGAGAGATTGAGAAAAAGAGGAAATTGCCTATGGAATCATCTACAAATGTGTGCCCTTTGATAACATGAGCTCTGGAGCAGGGCATCAGTAGCAATCAAGACATTTTTAATATTTTAAGAGGATCTGATGCTCACAAGAGGGTTTTCACTGACAGCCCTAGACACTAAGTCTATTCACCCACAGGAAGCCGCACTGTAATCTTCCTCAAATAGCCCCACCACAGGCCACAGCCATGGCCCAGAGAAACCACTTTGAAAGACAAGAACGTAGTTCCCTCTTCACGACTATTTAATATGAACATCTCTGCTGAGGCTGCCATCAAGGATATTGGTCATGACCAGTTTTGATAGAGAGACAGACACCTCTCCACTAGGAACTAGGCAGACCAACCCACTCAGATAGGTTTTCACACAAGCATGTGATGGTAAATGCTTTTGGGCCTAGTTTCAGAGATGTGGAAGTCAATGGGCTCTGCACGTATAGAGTTACCAGTCGGGGGCGGGAGGGAGGGACGCGACACATCAGACCCTTTATCTTAAATGAGTTCTGGGGGAATGAACTGGAAAACAAATCACTGCAATCTTCCCCCTAAAAAACAACAAAAAACAAACAAAGCCCTCACAACAACATGTAGGGACCCTTGAAGCCTGCATCTGCTTTCACAGAAGTCAATAGGAGTTTTCTCATTAGTCACTAGAGCTCATACCTCCCTGATTCTACAAGCTATGCAATTACTGACACCAGAAAAATAACCTTCTTGTGTAGGGCTTATGTGTGAATAGAATGCCAGCTCATTATCTGAAGAAAAAAAAAAAAAAAAAAAAGATTTTTTGTCACTGAGTCCATGACACTATTTTCAGTCTTTAACTATGTTCACAATCTAATTTAATCCTTAATTCAATCTTTTCACTTCATCCTTATTTTTTTTTTTTTACTACGAGTTACTCTGAAGAAAAAAATCCTAGCACTAAAATTCTCAGCATCATTTTGTGTCAAACATGCTCTGTAGCACCAACTTTACAAAGACAGTGTTTGTTGACTCGAGTCCCCCTCCAAAAGAAAAAAAAAAAAAAAAAGTATCTAAAAATGGTCAAACTGTTAATCTGTCAACAACTGGATTCCTATTTTCACTGGCTTGGCCAAGTCATATTTCTGCCATGAAGTCATCTTTTCTCCCTCTTTCAACACTGATGAAGCAAATACTGTCTGGATTTAACACTGTAAGCAATTAAGACATTTTAGTAATATTGTAAGTCAAACTTTTCTCTCTCAATTCTGTTTACACAGAGAACCCAAGAAAAAAAAATATTTTGATATAATGGCAGCAAGGGCAAACGATTAAAGCACCAATCACTTCCTAACCTTCACCTTATATCAAGAAGTGACTGAACAAAACTTTGCTTAATGTATCTGACTGGTCTGTCATTTTCCAGTACTGCACAGACACAGCCTTAAAGTCTGACTCCTTTAGGGACAAACTGTCTCCCACTGAATTTTAGAACAATAGTTGCATTTTCATATAAGGCTCACGTGGTATAAGAAACTAGAGCACTTTAATATTTCTATTCATCCTGCGGTTTTTGGGATGACAACATTTGCATGGCCCACAAATACAACAAATCGAAGCAACACTCACCTGTCCTAGTTTACCACTTGAAATGTAATTTAATATTTGGGTTGGTGAAAGATGGTTGCTAATCGAACTACGGATGTTTTGAAAGTGTAGTCATGACTAACACAAAAGCAGCATGTATGTTTACTTACAGGAGAGTTTATTAAAACACATTTGTTTCTAATGAATCCTTGCACAATACTGCTGGTATGCTTACGGGTCTGGTTAGATCAATAGAAAGCCTAGTGTGTTCACAGAAGTTCAGCATTGAACAGTTCAGAACCCTAAAAAACCTTGAAGTGAATGCCACAGAACCTCAACTTGCTCTTTTGACTGATCACACCACAAGAGGTTAATGAAACACTTTTCTGAATAAAGGCAATTCTTCCATTACTAGCTTTTATTTTGGTTGAATGTTTGTAGTCTACATTTTAAAATGTATTAAAATAATTTATCTACCTACCAAAGAATTGGGGTATAGAGGCAAGCTGCCCAATTACTCTGTTTTCATCACAACACAGTTCAGATACCAAGCAGCTCATGTTTTATATTCCCCAGAAAGATCAGATATCATCGTATACGTCAGAAATTCAACTAAGAGCATAGAGTTACACTGAGACAAGAATCTCCAATGGAAGTTAAACTGTTATAAGGTAAGCAAGTCACCACCTTATTAAAACCAAATGTCTATTTAAAGGTTTCACAAAAGCAGCAGATTCCAGAACCACTTCTCTAAATCTACATCTGTTTAAGAGCTCTTATGAAACCACCTCAAAGTGCTCAATTCCAGAATGACTTTTACTACACTATCATCCTCAGTGCATTCATCAATTCCTTACAGAAAAGTCTAGGGAGGCCTTTTAATTTAATTATAGCTCGGCCACGCTACAAAACAACTTATGAAATCACTTCCCTCGTAAGATATGCTCTCAGTCAGACATGAACCTGGGAATAACCTAGAAATAGAGATTTAGTTTCAACAAAGAGGCCTCTGTACACAAGTCTAACGGTAGAAATGTACCTGAATTCCTGGGGTTTACCATGGCACACAGTATCTGTTCTGGAGAAGTTATATATAGTTTACAGATACACAGTGTTGACATTATCAAAACCACCTGGGGGATTTAGAGGCAAAATTCCCAATGAAATTAACGTAGCATCGTTTATCTCAGCCAAAGTAGTTTTTGGTTTCTTTGGTTTTTTAAAGGCACCTACCAAAATTTAAAGAACTAATCATTTTAAATACCATTTGGTTTCAAGAAATGCCAGTTGCCTTTGAATAAAATCGGGCCAAATTGTTACAGCTGCAAGACCATGGCATCCTTCCAACAAAGCCCTGGAATTGACTGATGGCCAATAGCCCAGGGATGGTCTAGACAGTATTTGGTCCTGCCATGAAGGCAGGGGACTGGACTCTATGACCTCTCGAGGTCCCTTCCAGTCCTAGAGTCTATGAATCTATAAATCCCTAGTATCTCCTCCTTCCACTCACTCCAAGAAAAGTTTCATAATTAGTTGAATGCTTTTTCAAGGCAGTCATGGCCCAGATACACACGCACATATATCTCACAACCGTGTGTGTGAGTGTGAGAGAGAGAGAGAGATCTATCTATCTATATAAAAATAAAATGGTCCTTTAGAGCATTTACTATTTTTTAAATATAGTTAAGGGATATATGTCCAACAGAGAAAAGAAGGTTTTGGTTATACTTACTTTAGAAGCTCCAAAGTAATTGTTCCACGGGGCTCTGCTTCTACGCTCTTCCCCCAGAACTTTAATTTGGGGTAGATTGATCCATGAAAAACAAAGTCCTTATTGAGGCCTTCAGAATAAAATGCACTAACAGGTGGGTGATGACTGACCTGTTCAGATATAAACCTAAAGCCTAAATCCTCCCTAGGCAGGGGGAGAAAAAAGAAATAATGTTACGTAGTCAACATTTTCAAGAAGGGACTTATTAAAATTGCAAAAAAGACAGATCACAATTTTTTTAAAATGTGCCTCAGGATTTTTAGACCAAACCTGAACTCAGATCCCATAGTCTCCATAGTGAATGTATGGCGACCAATAAATGCTTACACACGTCCCCCACCATGAAAACTACACCACAAACTGAGCACTATCAATCCGGGAATGCATATGAAGTAATTTCACTTGGGCAACTCCTGGCAATTCCAAAGCTTGCTGGGCAATAGTAATCCACCTCTGGCAAATTGGGTTCAAATATGATCTACAGGACAATTGACCAGACTAAAGGGTCTCAATCTACTCGCACACTATGTCATCAATAAGGCACTTGCTACAGTAATTAAGAGTCTCTGGTCAAGAGTGGTTCTTAGGAAGAATATAATATACACTTCACTGCCTTTGCATAATTCAGAAAATATGAGTCTACAGATAGTGATTTTAGAATAAGAACTTTATTTCTATCTTCTCAGATTCCATATTGATCACTGGGGTTTTCAGCTAACTGTGGCTATAGAGATATATGACTGGTCAGAGTGAACTGATTTTATCTTAGAGAATAAACTATTTTCCAATTTGCCATGAAGTCAGTTTAATTTACTGACCACCAACCATCCCTCCTCTTCAACGACATTTAAAAGAATTCAGTGTCACCTGATTAATTCATACGTTTCTCCTAGTAGAGGGTTAAATGGTTTGCCAGTTCTCTCCCACTGCGAAGCTACTGCAGAAACTGCAAAAGCAGCTACAGCCTGTAAACAAACACAGCAGGATGCAGTCTTCAGAGAGAGCTCCACTGAAACATGTGCTACAGCAATTTTTAAAAACCCTCTATGTTCAGGAACTCTACCAACTTCTTCTTGCACCCCTGAGGTTCCCCCCTTTCTCCACGTGCACCCAAACACAGGAGCGTGCGTCATTTTTTAATCAACCAGAGCAGTTGCTGTGTGCTTCTTAAGGTAAACACATTCTCAGATCCTGACAGACCCACACTAGGAATAATGATCTATGATAAGTAACGTGTGTGTGTGTGTGTGAGAGAGAGAATATTTCACTTCCAAATTTTGCCAGATCACACTGACTGCTCTCTGTTCCTCTTCATGCAGCTCTAATAAAGACCTGGACTGTTCCTTTCTGCCCATCTTCCCCTTCTTTTGCCCAGAGACTGAAGTGGAATCTAGTTTAACATAACAGCAGCCAGGTATCATTTCCAATGTCACTACAGAGAAGTCATTTTCACCAGCATCCCTGGCAAAGCAGCAGTTTTTATTTTGTTATATTTAATACATCCTGCTGCCAGGTATAAAGGACAACTGTAGCATCACACAGATGGGGCCTAAACTGTATGTATGTATCATACACCGTTTACCATGTGCTTCTTGTTCTCTACATTTCATTTAAGTAGAAACAGAGTTCCAGAGTAACACCTAAACCCTGATGTACACTAGTTTATACCCACCATCAACACATATTTGAGCACATGACTAACAGATACTTACTCCACTCACTCCAAGTATGTAGGGTTTGGGGTGGGAGAGAAGAATGGGAAACAAAGTCTGTCTCCACCACACCACTCTTAAAAACTCTCAAAATGCCAGTTAGCAAATGGATTTGTTTGAGGCTGTTCAAAGCCATAATCAGATCTTCACTAAAAATACTCGGGTTTGTGCAAGTTTAAGAACAGCAACTAAAAAGGTGATGGGCCTGGGCATGTTCAGTTCCTGACTGTACTTTCCTCCTCTTCCTCCCACTGCAGTGACCCCTTCAACCATCACAAGGTGATGTATACACCTACTGCAGGGTGTTTTCATCCTCCTCCATAGCAGCTGGTACTGGCTACTACCAGAGACAAGCCACTGGACTAGATGGACTATAAGTCTGATCCTGTAGGGCAATTCTTGTATTTCTTATAACCAGTCCACAGACTGCCATACCCACCTCTCATCAGATGGGATGTCATCTTAAAGAGAGACTTTGAGGACACAAAGAATCCTTTCTAAAGCCAAAGAGGAGATGGAAAATGTCACTTGCCTGCATTCTTTCCAGGGAGTTTGCATGACTGCTAGCTTTATGAATGAGGTATATGTGTTCCATGTATTCGGTTATCCGCTGGAGGAAGCTCAGTGGCTCATTGAAGACAATAGGCATTGTAATTTTAGACAGCTCCTAAATGATAAAAGGAGAAGTCATTCCCTTTGACACACTCCTAGGTTACCAACAGGCCAGAACAAGTTTCCAAGATGACCGTTGGGGTGGGTTGGCAATAGTGGTCTTCACTGACACATGATAGGGCCAGCTCAGACCCCTGGTTCTGGTCACTAAGTACCATGGCTAGAAGAGATTAGAAGTACAGCAGAGGCCTAATGAGTATTGATAAAGGGCTCCAAATGGAGTCTTATCTAGCACTGCAACCAAAAAGATATGGTAACTGCAACTCAGTGCCTTGCGATGGTGAAGAAGAAGTTAAACTTTCCTTCCAACAGATGATGCATTAGCCAGTTATTCATAGCATAATAAACTGGATCCCTTAAAAAATGTAACCAATATTGCTGCTGTAACCACCAACACATTCTCTACTGTACTTTGAAACACCTTCAAGTTTGTGGGGAACAGGATGGAAGATGTTTTCACAAATTTTAAGTGGCCCTATTTGTATCAGTGCCCTACAAACAAAGCTAAACAGTGTTTCTTATTCTACCTCCTAGGTAGAGCTGAGAAAATCACTAGTTTTTCCCTTCGGTGGCCAAACTTTTTTAGTTCAGCTTGGCTCATTTCAAACAAAAAATTTTTTTCCTGGTTTTTCCTCAATGAAACAAAAATGGGGAAAAAATGGTTTAGAAAATGTTGAATCAAAACGATTCACTAAATTTGAGCTGAATTCGCAAATACTTTTGGTGCCCTAAAAAATGCATTTTTCAGATAATTTAGTATTCACCAAATAAGTTTCACCCTGCTCTACTGCTAATATGAAGAGACCCATTGCTTGAGCTTCAAACAAGCAGATGTATCAAGCCCCAGGCTCTTTTGCTATCCAATGCCTCTTTCTAACCAAACAAACACAGGCCCTTTTTTAAAAAAAAAAAAAAAAAAGGTGCATTGATAAGATAGGGATTTTTCTCCTCCCGTTAAGATGCAAGCACTGCAATAAGTGACTGCAAATTTTTGAAAGGATTAAAGAAAATGTTAGTGATGACCATTAAGATTGGAGACCAAGTGTCCTTTACATTGGTATCTACTGCTAATTAGAGTTCTTTAATCCTTAGTGTCAAAAATAAACAGGTGACTCAATTCAGATCATGCCCACTAGCCTGAGTTTACACCATGAACTCTCTTAATAGAGAAACAGGGCATAAGATAGATTACAAATTCCCTTATTCCATCATTCAGTTGAAAGTGAAATTTCCTGGTGTATCACATCCCCTTAAGCTATGCAAAAGCCAAAATAAAGCCCCAAATTATTATATTTTGACAACTGTTGTAATGACAAGTAGAGCTACGCAATTTTATATTCTTCAACCCACATCTGAAGAATACAAATTGAAGAATATACCGGTAAGTTTGAATACAAGTTTGAAGAAGTCTTTTAGGGCATTACTTGTAAAATGGTAAGAAATTATCAGTTCGACATACGCAACTACTGGGTCAGATAATGAAAATATTTCTTTAATGAATCTATTCAAGCCAATATAAACAGCTGTAACAAAATGTCAAATACTGTATTATTCAGAAATTGAGTTTATCAATCCTTAGTTTACTAAAGGACACTAAGATTAAAAGTTAGAAGTTAAAAAGAGTTTGATATAAATTGTTAACACCATCTTACCTTACAGAGAACAGAGAATTTAAAAAATTTTAAATTTATGCTGCTAACTTTTGGCATTTCTCAGCTTGAGCAACAAAACTAGTCAATTTCACTTTTGTCTACCATCACTTTCAAGTTCTTCAGCACTAGCAGACTACTCCATTATTTGGGTGCCTTTGGTTTTGCATTTTTGTACTTCCAAACTTAATCTTCCTCCCTTTAAGATAAACATTTTGCTAAGAATGCTGAGGAATCAAAGCTGGGTCTCCTCTGACTGCAGAGAGTGACTTACCAGTCCAATGCATTTTTTTAATATACTCCACACACTGAAATCACTCCTAGAAAACATCGGTGCAGGTAATGATGTTCTGTAGGGGAAAAAAGCCATTAGAATAATTAACAAAGACCTTACATAAAACAAATTTTTCATCTACAGATCTCAAAGCATCTTACAAAGGAAGGTGAGCCTCACATTGCAGAAGAGGCAAGGAGGTGTAGTGACTTACCAAAGGTCACACAGTGACCAAGCTGGGAGTAGAACTCAGGTATCCTGACTTGCAGCACATTGAACTATTCTGTGAACTAAGTAGCCTCCTAAGCTAGTATATTTTATTTGTAGCATGTACACACACACACACACACACAGAATTCTCCTTTCAAAACATACCTAAGAGAACACAGTCCGTCCTTTGAGTTCCTCCCCTTAAAGCTGGATGATCCAGGCAGGAGAGAAAGGGAAAGGATGGGACTCAATGATAATGTGTTCAGTTATCAGGTTAATGAACATGATACAAATACCAGGAAGCTATGCCCGGATTAACAGAATAAATTAGATTCCACCTTTCACTGGGCCAGGTCATCTCACCCCCTTCCATAGAAACGCCTGCAGGAGATCTTGGAGAAAGTCTCCATGAACATCCCCAGACCTTTCATATTGTCCTGTAGCCCCCCACATAATCCCCAAAAATCAATGGGATGCCCCACATCTCCAAAATGAGTAAGTTCCCTGGAGGACACCTTCCCCCCTAAAACCCTGACAACACAACTCCAATGAAGAACCACTATCAGACACACCTCAAAATCACAGCAACCTTCACATCAGGAGAGAATTGAGACAGCGCAACAATGCAGGACTGTAGCATCTTTTCTAGGTATTCCTGACTGGGACAGCTAAAAGGTAACAAATCCTCCCTAGCCAGCACAGCTGCCACCCCCTTGCCCACAATGGATCCAGGTGCCTTGGGAGGGGGCGGAGGGGAAGAGAGGGAGGGGAGAGGGTAAGAGGATGGAATGCTTTTGCAGGCGCATCTGACCTGACTTCCAAAAAGAAGCATACATGGCTAAGACATGGACCTTGGGAAGGGGACAATCAGAGCCATTATTATACAGGCTGAAGTGGTACTCTGAAAAAGCTCTGGAGTCTGTCAGTCAATTTTTATTTTCTTATAAGGGACGGTGAGTAAGAGGGACGGACACCGAAGATCCAGTCTGCCTAACAGAAAGGCTCTTGTACCAACTGGTTACATTTAGGCAAAGTGCTCTGTGAAATGCTGCACTTGAGCCAAGACGTTAAGCTCTTGAAAGGCAGTTATTTAATGTGGTCAAAGGATTTCCTTTTCCTTCCTCAACAACCACCTGTAGAATGGGGGAATGCAAACGTATGCCAACACCTATTGTGTGTATTTACTTTAAGGCTACTTGGGGCAAATGGGGATGGGCAGCGGTCCAGGGTAGTCAATTTGAACACAGGAGAGCAAACTTGTTTCCAGAGCCGTGACAGGAAAGAGAGCTCTCTCTCTTTGAACACAGAAGAAAGAGGGTGACCAGGAAATGGTCAAAGGGGACTGGTTCCAGGAGATGCAAGACTTTCTTTTCTCTGTAACTAAGCTAAGGGGCACCCCTCCCTCACTGGGCTTTGTATAACATACCTCATATGAATACACTGCAAAACAGTTTATTTTGTTTTATTAAATTTAAAGACGGACTTATTGGATAATTTCACACAGACCACCCCAACGATACCTATCAGCACTTCCACATAGAGGTTCTGATAACTGTGGGTATGTCTACACTACGGGATTATTCCGATTTTACAGAAACCGTTTTTTTAAAACAGATTGTATAAAGTCGAGTGCACACGGCCACACTAAGCACATTAATTCGGCAGTGTGCGTCCATGTACCGAGCCTTGCGTCCATTTCCAGAGTGTTGCACTGTGGGTAGTTATCCTGTAGCTATCCCATAGTTCCCGCAGTCTCCCCCGCCCATTGGAATTCTGGGTTGAGATCCCAATGCATAATGATGCAAAAACAGTGTCGCGGGTGATTCTAGGTAAATGTCGTCACTTAATCCTTCCTCCGTGAAAGCAACGGCAGACAATCATTTTGCACCCTTTTTCCCCCGGCAGACGCCATAGCATGGCAACCATGGAGCCTGTTTTGCCTTTTGTCACTGTCACCGTATGTGTACTGGATGATGCTGACAGAGGCGGTGCTGCAGTGCTACACAGCAGCATTCATTTGCCTTTGCAAGGTAGCAGAGACTGTTACCATCACTATTGCACCATCTGTCTTTGTAAACTGGTGATGAGATGATGGTTATCAGTCATTTTGCACTGTTTGTATTTGGAAATTGGCGATGACGGTTATCAATCCTTTTGTACCATCTGCTGCTGTCATGGGTGCTCCTGGCTTGCCTCGCTGAGGCTGGCTGCGGGCACATGGACAAAAATGGGAATGACTCCCCCAGTCATTGTCTTCTTTATGTTTTGTCTAAAAATAGAGTCAGTACTGCCTAGAATATGGGGCAAGTCTACTAGAGAACCAGAGAGCACAGCCGCTCCATGTCAGAGCCCCAGAGATCCCGCAGAAATGATGAGCTGCATGACATTCTAGGGGGTGCCCCTGCAACAACCCCACCCATTGCTTCCCTCCTCCTCCAACCCTCCTGGGCTACCGTGGCAGTGTCCCCCCATTTGTGTGATGAAGTAATAAAGAATGCAGGAATAAGAAACACTGACTTTTTAGTGAGATAAAATGAGGGGGAGGCAGCCTCCAGCTGCTACGATAGTCCAGGCAGGACACTAAACGGTGGGGGGGAAAGAAGTGCAGCCTCCCGCTGCTCTGATAGTCCAGAGAATACAGAATTTTTTCTTTAGACATGGCAGGGCGGGGGGAAGCTGATGGAGCTCAGCCTCCAGCTGCTAAGATGAGGACAGTTACCAAGCCTTTTGTACCATCTGTCGGGAATGACCAGGAGTCATTCCCATTTTCAGCCAGGCGCCCCCGGCCAACCTCACCGAGGCCAGCCAGGAGCACTCACGGGATGATAAGGACAGTTTTCCATCATTTTGTACCGTCTGCCATGAGGAAAGGAAGGGGAGGGGATGCTGCTGTTCAGCACCACGTCTACCAGCAGCATGCAGTAGACATACGGCGACACTGGAAAAAGGCAAGAAACGATTTTTCTTCCCCTTTTCTTTCACCGGGGGTGGGGGTGGGGGTAAATTGACGAGTTATACCCTGAACCACCCCGGAAAATGTGTCTGACCCTTCAGGCATTGGGAGCTCAGCCAAGAATGCAAATGCTTTCCGGAGACTGCAGGGACTGTGGGATAGCTGGAGTCCTCAGTCCCCCCTCTCTCCCTCCATGAGCATCCATTTGATTTGTTGGCTTTCCGTTACGCTTGTCATGAAGCACTGTGCTGAGTCCCTGCTATGGCCTCTGTCTATCATAGCCTGGAGATTTTTTCAAATGCTTTGGCATTTCGTCTTCTGTAATGGAGCTCTGATACAAACAGATTTGTCTCCCCATACAGTGATCAGATCCAGTATCTCCCGTACGGTCCATGCTGGAGCTCTTTTTGGATTTGGGACTGCATTGCCACCCGTGCTGATCAGAGCTCCATGCTGGGCAAACAGGAAATGAAATTCAAAAGTTCACGGGGCTTTTCCTGTCAACCTGGCCAGTGCATCTGAGTTCAGATCGTTCTGGAAAGTAATCACAATGGTGCACTGTGGGATACCGCGCGGAGGCCAATACCGTCGAATTGCGGCCACGCTAACCCTAATCCGACAAGGTAATACCAATTTCGGCTCTACTCCCCTCGTTGGGGAAGAGTACAGAAATCGGTTTAAAGAGCCCTTTATATCAATATAAAGGGCTTCGTTGTGTGGACGGGCGCAGGGTTAATTCGGTTTAAACGCGTAGTGTAGCCCAGGCCTAAGTGCCTAACGTTCCACTCAGTCTTGATCAACAGGCACAGCCAGAGGTGTCCTCTTCCACTGCGATGTGTTGCAAAGGGCTGAGGTCAGATGCACATAAGGGGAGAAAACCAAAGATGTCAAGAGTTCAGAGGGGTGCAGGTGACAGGTTCTCTGGGAGAGTTCTCAACAAAAGCAGACATTGTTATTAGCATCTGTCAGAGATACTGTATGGCAAAATCCTACAATATCCTTGAAAAACCTTATTGTATTAAATGTACGTATTACTGTGGACTTGGATTGTATGCAACTTCTCTAGGTGGGAGATGTGACAGATGTAAGACCTGGGAGTTCAAAAGTCTATACTGAAGATGCGCCAGACAAGTATGGACTTTTGGGACAAGAAGAGTTAAGTGGATTTCTTGGTGAATCTCTAGGGAGAAGTTAATGCAAAGTTCCTAACTTTGGTGATGCAAAAAGCCAGCCTTTCAAAACTATGCTCCAAAGAAAGGGCCATTGTCTGCTGATTACCTGTTACAGAAGGCCAAGTTCAAAGACTGAAGCTATATAAAGCAGCAGCTAACCTGTCCAATCTGAGTTTTTGTTTTGGATTGAAGGGAATATGAACTCGTAATGATGGGAAAACCCAGCCCTAGGTTGGAATTGGGGGTGACTTCTGGTAAGTTTTTTAGCATGCTTGTAGGAATTTTTGTTTTACTATGTCTTCTCTGTAATGCTTAAGAATAAAAAAAAGTGATTGTTTAGAAGAAGCTGTAAGTGCAGGCATTACACTGGTCATAGCCTTCACAGAGAAAAATGCACAGGCATAGGCGTGTTTAGGCAGTCTGGCTTGCTCAGGATATCACAGTATAAGGCAGGGAGCCATGCAGCCTTAAAATCCCCAGTCAGAAGGGAGTGAGATGCAGGTCTCTGCACAAGCGAGGTGACAGTTGGGAGCCAGGAACCTTTAAGTGGGTGCCCTCAAGCAAGCACATAAGGGTAAAATACAGGTACAGTTACGCTGAAATTGTAACTGCATCTATTGGAGAGGTTTCCGTTACTGGTTAGCATGCACTCTGACACACCTACCTGTGTTTCTTAATTCCATTCTCATGAAGCTGCCTCTCTCCATTATGTTTTCCAGTCCTATTGCTTTGGGGTGGATCCCGATCAAGCATTTCTGCAACTTTATGATTTGCTTCTGAAAAGTCTCCTGAAGAATTGTCGGAATCGAAGCCTGTATACAAAAAATACAAGTCAGCAGCTTTCTCAAGAACTTTATGACTCAACATACAGTACCTGCTTACACTGCACACCTGTTAGTAATATACACTTACCTTAAAAACCTAGACATACACAATGCATTTTACTATGTAATATAACCAAGTCCAGAACCTTTGTTATATGATTTAGCTTCCATGAGCCAAGTATCACTTTAGTATCAAGCCCCTTCAACCAATTTTTTCATCCTACCAAACATAATACTGTGAATTGCTCAATAGTTTCTAATCTGATTAAGTCTACAGTCTTCCCTACTTCAGAGCTGCAATTTAAGTATAATTATAATAATTTTGTTCAACTACATGATTTTGCATGTCCTGCCTTAAGTGCAGGGGACTGGACTACATGACCTCTCGAGGTCCCTTCCAGTCCTACTCTTCTATGATTCTACTTTGTCATAGGTCTTCGAAAAGTGAAGATGACCTATTTATACAAACAGTTTTATTACTAAGAGACGATAGACAAACAGACATTGCTAAATCAGAGTGAACTGGAACATATGTAACTGACTTTTAAGTCTTGTGTACAGTTTCTTTATAAAATGAAATGATACAAAGAAACAAATGCTGAAATAAGGAATACACAATTTTTAAAAATCTAGTAAAATGACAAGAAAACAAGAAAAGCATAGCTCAGAGAAGATTGCTTGGATGGCTGATACCATCAGAGAGTGGACACCCAGTTATGCACAAGCAAGTCTCTCTCGAGCTAGAAGCAGGGGGTAACAAGGTGACTCACAGACCTAGTCCTGGGCACCCCGAGAACCATCACACCATACTGGAATGGAAATTGACCAGATTCCTCAATATATGTTCCCACCTCATGCCCAACCTCTATGACTAAGCATGCGACCTCTTTGGTGCCATCCACATCTATTACCAAGGGGCATATCCTCAGGTGTGGCTCAAGATGTCTCATACTGCAGGAGTGAATCCACTAACACACACACGATTTGCAGCAATATTTCACAAATTCATGGTATATAGAATGCTGTGATGTAACAATTTTGAAAGAGTGCTTAAGGAAGTGCAATGAAGCAGTGTAAATTATACAGGTCTTTTTAAAGACATTTTTAGACTTGGTTCTAAATTGTGAGATTGGGAAAAGCAGATGCTCTAATAATGGGAATGGGGGAAATCGGGATGTTGATCTCCATTTTACAGGGAAATAAAAAATGAAGGCACTTTAAGTGCATCCATTGATCCATACTCTACAAATGTAAGTCAGATAAAAACACCCAAAATAGAACTCCTGAATTTGTATGACAGCCAAGTTTGTATGACAGGAAGTTTGCCAGCAAAAAAAGTTTGTATGACAGGAAGCCTTCACCTATCAAGGCTTTTACTTCCTTCAACTCACTAACCGATATTTAGGGCATCACTATTAACAGAACCTCTCACACATCCCAAATGCTTTCAAGATTAAAGCATCTGTCCTTTGAAGTGAACAGAAGAGCACACTTAACTGATCAAGTGTCCTTCTCCAGTTAGGGCCACCAGAACAGGAGCTCATTGGTGATGAAAACCAATCATGAAAACTAGAACCCATGCATCACCCTGTCTCCTTTCACCAGTCACGTGATCTAGGATTAAAAAACCTGCATGGAAGAGTCAGCCAGAGACAGAAGTTGGCAGGAGCAGCTGCAGAAGCAGTGCACTGATGCCAGAGTGCTTTTTGCAGTTTTCCCCCTTGGCCCTCTCCTCCTTATGCCAAATGGCTCTTCACTCCTACCCTCTCTCATGTTCCCCCTCCCTCTTTTGTCTCTTTTAGGTAATCCTCTAACACAACTCCACCCACAAAATTTAAAAACCACCACCACCACCACCACCACCACCACCACCGACAGAACTAATATGACACTGGCAACCTTCACCCTGCTTATATGAGAAGGAGTCTGATTAACTTTAGATCAGGCTTTCGGAATAAGAATCAGGTTATGACAAGGGTAATTCAGCTTTTAACTTGCTCTGAGTTTAGTCCAACAATAAAGGGTTTTAATACTAATAAACTAAGGGAGAGCTATTATTTTGATATTATTAAAGCAGAAGTTGTATTTTTAGCTCCCATGAAATGCTTTCATTCTAATTAGTGCAATTCCTTTCAGAAAGCTATACAATTCTGAAACAAAAAAATTGCTTAAAATCAGCATGCTGGGAATGTAATCTCAGAAGCAGCGGGAAGTATCGGTGGTGTGATATTATTTCATAATTAGCATAAGGCACAGAGGATGAGGTCACTCATTAATCCCTTCTGCTACACCCCAATCTCCCAGGTGTGTAATTATGTAATGACAAACTCATCCCAATGGGATTTAACACTTAACTGGGAACAATAATAGATGCAACATACATATGATTAAAACAAACACTACTTTGGAACACCCGTCTCAAACACATGCTTATCATTAGCCAGTCCACAGTAAAAGGGACATTCATTTATAATAAAAAAGTGTAGTTTAATCTCATAGAATACTATAATTCTTACCAGCTACTGCCAAAGAGTCAAACATGCCTTTAAAAACCCCCTGAAAGCTC
This sequence comes from Chelonoidis abingdonii, assembly GCF_003597395.2. NCBI lineage: Eukaryota > Metazoa > Chordata > Testudines > Testudinidae > Chelonoidis > Chelonoidis abingdonii. Next base: position 8,541,151 of record NC_133782.1, read on the forward strand.
CATAAAAGGCTGAGTCAGTCTTCAAGCTTATGATTATCAGACAAGCATCTCACTGTGGAATTATATAACCTTTGATTGTGCCTAGAATCTTGCAATTTCTTTGAGGGAATAATTATTTCAGAATAACTGAAAAAGTGTCCCAGTGTCTACATACCAATCATTCTATTTCACCTCAGTAAATGAGTCACTCATGCTGTTCTCATACGTCAACATGTATTTAGTTCAGATGGAAAGGGTGATTACACACAGAACAAAATATAATTTCATCCGGTCATCAATGACTATACAATACCAAAACAAATATATTCAAATTTTGAGGACAGACAAAAAACCTTCAACCCCAACTCCAGTAGAACTTATCTTAAAATACGTCAGAAATAGGTAAATCTGCTCTGAAGAGTTTATTTTCACTTAATTTTATCTACATTTTAAAATAGGAAGCACAGGTAGGTAATCATTAAATATGACAACAACTCCATGTGCACCCTAAACCAGTTCTCAGTACCAAACTCACAGGAAGCAAGAGCTGTTCTCAGACATTGTTAAGCTTATCTACTGCAAGTCAGCTGAGAAAGTTTTACAGTTGTTAGCCAAATTTTGTCCCTGCATGTAATTTTGAATTTTAAAAAGGGAGTAGAAGACTTTGTAGGACTGCTTATAAAAGCTAAAAGTGGCTTTTTTGAAAAATCCAGAACATGTTACTGAGAGGGGAATGATAAACAACATTTGAGTGGGACTTTTTGAAAGAATATATTCTAGGAAATCTCTCTTCTTTGGACATCACTAAGTAATGTCTCCAAAACAGAGGCATTCACCAGATAAAGATTAGTTACAGGATAGTCATTCTGTAGTAAAAAGGTATGAGGTATAAACCAGGTGTGGGATTTCAGAGGGGAAAAAAGAAGAAGATTGTGAAGGCAGCAGTGGAAAGTATCAACTTAATCCTCTAACACAACTCCCAAATTAGATGTTTTAAAGGTGAACCAAAATGCTTTTAAAAAACCTGTAGATCCAAAATCATTCACAAAACATATATTTAGACGCGGTCATAAATTAATTCATTTCAAGAGTTTAAAGAAAAATGACTTACCAGTAATTCTGTTTTTCATAGTTCTCTTCTTCCCCATCCTGCAAAGGAAAATGAGCCCATTCAAACTATGCTATACCTCTACCTACCAGGAAGCAAGGAGGCAAAGTATTCCATGAGTCACAGAGTATGTACGACATAAGACCTCCCCTTTTATCAGTCATCAGCTTCCTAAGCTTAAACTCCAGGTACTAGTCACTAGACAGGAAAAAAATCAAAATTCATGATGTAACCTATCAAGAGCCTTCAGACCTAGAGAGGGCAGATGGGAGAGAACCTGAATGGGAGACCATGATAAATACAATTTATGGTATTGTATTTTGTCAGAGGTCACCACTTCCCGATCCTTTGAAAGAAAACAAGTTTTTACAGACTGCGGTTGTATTGAGCCACTTTCAACAGGAGGCAGGGCTTACCTTTCACAAGACAATTTGAATGCACAATCAGAGGCAGAAAGTGCTGATATAGTCAGATCCAGATGGTAAAAACCATGAATTAACCAGCAACTGAATAGCTGATGCTTCAGTCCCTCCTCCTCCCCCCAAAAGAGAGAGAGAAATGACCTAAGTTGAACAACAATTAACAGTAAGAGGAGAAGAACAACCTGTTCAGGTACATGCCAGTCTGAGAGATTAGTGCTTGCACGACAGCCGAAGGAGATTTCATGGTATTCAGGATTAACCCTTGGAATAAAGGTAAGAGCCCATCAACAAGATCATTCTTTTTGGCAAAGATAGAATCATTGCAGCAACTAGCCAGGAACTCTTCTCTTTCTACGGCAATTCTTCCACTCAACACATCTGTTCCATTGACCTGAAGTCTGGCAGAACTAATGAAGGGAACAGAGTCTCACCACAGCAGGACCAGATGGCATAGAAGTCCTTAATGAGTCTAAGACAAGTTTAAGACAAGAGAAGAACAGTAACCTGGGCAAGAAGTGAGTGATCAAAGTAACCCGTTCACTGACCTGCATAATTTTCCTGAAGAATCTCTGGGCTTGTCTACATGGTGCTTTAGTTTGCACTAGCAGGAGTGTAAATTCTAATGTGCACCAGTGTGTTGTGCACTAACTAGCCCATGTGGATCCTACTGGTGTGCATAAAAGTTCCCTAATGTCGTCCCTGAATGCAAGGAAACTATTCTCCACCGAGAAACACAAGATAGAAAATTTGTGCTCCAGGTAACAAGCTCTGGGTTCCTTGATGCCTGCTCACATGTGCAACCACCACTTAGTGAGGATGAATCAGGACACAGGTGTCACAAAGAGGAATTCTCAAAATATGCAAGGACAAGTGAGCAACACGCAGTTTTATCACACAGGTCCCCGGTGAAGTGTCTGTTCCCCACTGAAAAATCCCAGACAGAGAAGTAGATTCCCGACCCCAGCAGGTTGGTATTCATTCTTGCACAAAACAAGTGTCCACAGGGGAGAAGACAAGACACAAGCACAGGCAGGATGTCACAGTCACCACTTCAGAGAGGCTCTTGCTTACTGTGAGTTTGGTACTAGTTCCTCATATGAGGAGGAAGGACAACGTAACTTGGGCTATTAAGGAACTCAAGCGTATCCCCCGGTCCTCTTGGGCAGCACAGTGGTCTACAAGATGGACATCTGTACATCTGAAGGTCACATCTGCCCTTTTAGTGGCAAGATCAGTGGAGGAAGAGCGTATCCATGGAAAGAGCAGACTGCTGGTTCTGCTAAGAGCATCCAGCTTTGAGGGTCTCAGGTCCTACAGAATTCAGAAATGATCACTTCAAACTCATCTCAAACTGGACACTCCACAGAATGATCAAGATCCAGAGTCTGACCATGCACTTCTTGAAATACAGATCTAAATCAGGGACACGTGGACCAACCAAGAACCCTGATAGGTTGGCTAGAATTAGGACCCACCAGAACCTAAAGAGGCCAAACAAGAGGAGCCTGTGGCAGGTGCATACTCTGCAGGGCTGGGAGCAGCAAAAAGACGGGCAGGCACAAAGAAGTGAGGCAGACAACTGCAGAAAGACCTTAGGGCAGTGGTCCCCAACCTCTCTCATCTGGCAGGCGCCAGACAAAGCACCGTGGCAGTGGTTGAGCATCCGTCAAAATGCCACTGAAATTCAGCGGCATTTCAGCAGCAACCCCTCTAGATGACGCTGCTTGTCTGCAGCAAGCAGCGTCATCCAGAGGCGTTGCCACCAAATTCAGCAGCATTTCGGCAGTGACACCTCTGGAGGACACTGCTTTCGGTGGCATTTCGGCAGATACTCGACAGCTGGCCAGGACACGGGTGCATTTAGATGACCCCGCGGGCACCACTTTGGGGACCTCTGCCTTAGGGCCTGTTCCAAACACTGGTGAGACACCACCACACCAGCAGGTGGGTCTAAATAGAAGTCCTGGGATTCACTCCAATACACTACAGCAGTAGTGCTCAACCTACTTACCATTATGGGCCACATATGCAGCTCTCTATGTTTTATGTGGACCACATCCACCCAAAATAATATATATACACACACATACAATCTATATGGCCCTGAGGATGTCACATGGGCCACAGCTGTGTGCTGACTGGGCCACAAATGGCCTGCAGGCTGAGAACCACTGCTCTACAGAGTTTGGGACACGCAGTCCAGACCAGCAAGCTGGAAGCTTATCCTTAGAGAGCAGCAGGCTACAAAACACATGGCTAGCAAGGGAAGGACAGTCTGCTACTGGTAAGATAACACTAGAAGGCGAAGGGGGAGCAGGAAAACCTGCCACAGAAAGTCAGCACTGAACATGGCTCCCCATCTAAACCATGCCAGAAATCTAAGAACAGGGAAACTTACGCCAGAACAATGTGCTGGAGGGAAAGACAGCAGCCAGTGAGAGAAGAGGTCTGGAAGCAACAAAACCCACAATAGGAAAAGCCATGCAGCCCCAGCTCCCTGAATCATGAGAGGCCGACTTTGAAAGCACTGATTCCAAGCCCATACAAAAAAACAGTTGGATTTGGAATGGGGCCTCATCCCTTTAAAGGGCCTAGGCCTGGCCTATGCTTAAAAATTAGATTGACCTAGCTACATCACTCAGCGCTGTGAAAAAAGTTTCATAACCTGTATGATGCAGTTAGGTTGACCTAACTCCTGGTGCAGACATGGCTAGGTCAACAGAAAAAATTATTCCATTGACTGCGCTACCATTCCTCAGAGAGATGGATTAACTACACAGACGGAAAAATCCTTTCCACTGACGTAGGCAGTATCTACACCACAGCTGTGCTGCTGTATTGTAGACATATCCCAAGACCTGGAGCTTCCTTTGCCAAGACTTTTTCCTTCTCCTCTCTCCCAACACCTTTCTTTTTGCATAAGAATAAGATAAGCACAGGGTTAGAGGGGTTCTCAGGTCCAATGCCTGACACCACACTTCCAGCAAGGAGGGAGCAAAGCACTGGAGTCAGCCAGCTTCCAATATTTCCCATTCCTCAACATTTGAAAAACCATTCAGGAAGTTGGAGGTTAATAAAGTTTTTTAAAAATATAAATTTTTTAACAGCATTTCAGTTCACCTTTAAAACCCTGTAAGGTTATTACAACCAACCAGTGTTCCTCATTAGTTCAAAGGAAAGTACTGTGACACAATGCTCAGGTGTCAAGAGGTTCATGTTTGCTTTTCTGAGGGCAACACAGAACAGCAAAGATTTTGGCTCCTTACACTAGGGGTGTTGTTTTATATTAATGAATTTCTAACTAGAAAACACTTTCCACTTCAGCTCCGTGGGACAAGTTCTCCACTGAAGTTAAAACAACACTCAGCACTTACATAACAGTTTTCATTTTCAAAATGCTTTACAAACATTAAGCCTCACCAGTCTAGTGAGTTTATCCCCATTTTACAGATCATGAAGCTGAGGCAGAGGGGCTAAACAATTTATTCAAGGCTATAGGGAGAGCCAGCATTAAGGAGCTCCTAGCCCAGCTTCAAAGCAGCAATAAAAGGATGCCCTTTTCTTCTCTTCAAATGGTTTTCCTCACAGATTAATGGTGATGGTACTTGATTTCCTAACAACAGATTTTACATTCTGGCTTGCCACAAGCACATACAAACTGTAATTTTATTTTGCAGTTTGGTTTTTACTCACCCGTAATGGCATCAAAGAACTCCTCTTCACTATTCATCCTTCAGTATGAAGTCTTTGAACTGGCAACCTGGCTTCCTCTAATGCATCATTTTGCTGGATTTAAATATTACACATTTTTGTGGCATGGAATCTTCCTTCATAAATACCAAGACACTTTAGATGATCTATTTGAGAAGATGAGGGGTGGGGGACGAACAGAATATTAGTGCTTTCACATTGCTTATTTTGGGGAAAAACCTTACAAAACCCATATCCTCCAGTTTCCCCATCCCTGACAAGTGAAAACCTAGGCACTTGATTCCTTATGTTTATATCCACTGGCATTTAATAACGGGGGGGGGGGGGGAAAGAGATAATGAATATAAATCCAAAATAGGTTTCTTTAATAAAAAAATCAAATCATTCCAAAGATGGGCAATACAGCCTCATCTTCTACTGTAAGGAATGGCAGAACAATTTATCCACACTATCATTTTCTAAATATTTATACTATATACTGCCCCCCGGCTTTACAGTCTATACCAGAGACTTTATACTAAGAAAAATAATTGCAAAACACTTTAATTTACTTCTATTTGTATTTAAAATGAGGCCAGCAGCAAAGCTGGGTCTCACACAGCGGATGGAAGCCAGGGCAGTCAAGTAGCAGCAACGGGCAAAAATGTGTTTGGTAGAGGAAAATTTGCCCTCTTAGAGGGCAAAACAGATTATCAGCACAGTTACCTCCCAGGACCTACTCTGTATGGAGACAGAGAGGGAAAAGTGACTATCAACCCTGGAAGTCACCTCTGCAGAAAAGCATGGCACCACATAGCTACTTCTGTTCTGGAGACCTGGAAAGTCATTCGCAGTGCAGGCACTCGGTTGTGTCAGCCACTGCCAGACTCAACTCTTGCACCAACTGGCTGCAAGCCAAGATAAAGCCAGCTGGTGGTTTTGTTTGTGGCAAGAGTGAATAAGGAAGAGAGATAATGCCGCTTTCTCACATACAGTGCAGCTAAATACACTGCAAACAAATCATAGGTGTATGAAATCTACTAGGTAGACTTGATGCACAGGCTAGATTTGATTTATTTCAGTTGCTTGGCATTTATGTATCCAAAACATTACACTTGGTTCAGTTTCAATTTAGCCAAAGCAGAAAAATCAGATACTTAGTATTACGCAGTTTTCATAATACTGAAGGTTTAAAGATTCAATAATTAATCAAACATGCACACTAAGTTAATACATTACACTAGCACTGAACAACAACATAATACAAGTAAGACAGAACTAGAAGTCCTGACTATTCGCAGTCACTAAAGATCTCATTTCACCTGCAAGAGGAGCAGTTTTCTGGGGGGAAACGAACTCTGGCACTTCCACTTGGATTAATGAAAACCGCTGCCATTCGATCCTTCACCTGTAATGTCTTGGGATAGCTCTGTTTTTCTTATCCAGTTTAGCTTCTTGCTGAAGTGACTCCAGCTTCATTTCAAATCCCTTTAATTTTTTCTCCAGAACAAAAACCACACGACTCCCAATACAAATGCAACCTTTCTGCTCTTCATTCAGACAGAGGAACTTCCACAGTGGAACATTCCAGTTTGTTTAGTACCATTCTATAGTTCACTTAAGTTATTACTTCAAGGCAGGCTCTTAAGTCACAATCAGTCAAGTACATCTATACAGCCAATGGCTGCCCACGTCAACAGACTCAGGCTTGCGCTACCATGCTGAACATAGGTGTGTGGACAGCATGGGCTGTGAAGCCCCTCTCTAGGCTTCAGAACCTGAGCTGCAACATTACACAGGTATTTTTAGAGCCCTACACAAGATCGGCATTGCAAGTCTATTGACCCAGGCCCAGAGGCTCGGTGCTTTGTGTTGCATAGGCATACCTCAAAAAACAGGAACTTAAGTCTCTCTTTCCCAGAACGTCCTCAGAACTCCCCTTCTTTTTGCTGAGTTATATTCCTTGGTATTGGTCTCAGCCCCGCTCCTTGTCCATAATCATTGCTCAGAGCCTCCACTCAGCCCTTAAGAGTAATACACCCATAGCAATAGTTCTTATTTACAGTCCCTCACCCCAAGTCCAGAATTATTTGCCACTACTGCTCGAGATGTCTACAGCAATGTAGTAACAAACTCAGTTGGTTAACGTTTCCTTCCTTTTTTCCTGGGCGCTACTAGAATCTGTGCAGTTATAGACCTTTATACCCGCTTCAGCTCCACTAGTTATCAATTGCTCACAGCTACCAGCTTGCTCATCTGACTCATATACACTTTTCAAACAAAGACACCCCACCCCCAGCAACTGTTCCCACTTTCAGTGCTGTGGAGGTGCAAGAAGGTACATAGAAGAACAAGACAGCTAGAAATATTAACTTAAAAAAATATCAGAGGGACACTTAAAAAAATTTTTTTCTAACCTAATCCTCAGTAAGTGTTCTGCCCTAGAGGAGGGGACAAACGAGTAGCAGGCTAACATAAACCAAATATGGGCATTTGTCCCTGATACCATTCAGGATTATTTTCTAGTGTAACTTCATGGGTCAAGATGAAGAACCAGCTCAGATATCTTTGGCTCAGCTAAAACAAGAACAGGATAATATGCTCCCTCTTGAGTCCATGGCAGAGCTACCAATATTTCAAGAATACCCTGGCCATAATTCACTACCAGCAGAAGCAACATTGGAAGCAGTAGCACTAACAGTGCCACAGTTTAGGGCAACGGCACCTGAATTTCCCCTCCATGGTCCAGCAAAAGCACTCACTCTAGGCTCCCAGCTTCTCAGCCCACAGCTCTCTTGGGTGGAGACCTGCCTCTCTCTCCCCACTCTGAGCAGGGTATTTTTAGGCAGCATAGTTCCCTGACTATACTATTAGATTCCCAGCAAAAGACAGTCTGCCTAAACGCAGGCCTTCCTTTGCTTCTCTCCTCAGAGCTGGTACACGTTATTACGGCCACAGTCACGAATTACCACATAGTTCTTTCTAAGAAGAACTTTTATTCTTAAGATAAAAGAATTACAAAGAAAATATATTAAAAACAATAAAAACCTACATGCATGCCAATAAACTTAGAGATCACTCCCCTACTCCAACAAGGGCTTTGGTTGGCGATTAGTCCTTCAAACTCCACACAGAGCTTTCTCCTGTGGTCACTAGTTTACCAGTGCTTCAGCTCAGAACCTGAGGTTAAAAAAAAAAAATCTGGACATGTTTAGTCTTGAGAAAAGACCACCAAAGGGGGACCTGCTAACAGTTTTCACAGAAGTTAAGGGTCGTTATAAAAAAGGAAGAGAGATCAGTTGGTCTTCATGTCCACTGAAGCCAGGACAAGAACTTATGGTTTTAATCTGCAGCAAGGGAGATGTAGGGTTGATATTAGGAAAAACTTTCTAATATAAGGGAGTTAAGATCTGGAATAGGCTTCCAAGGAAGAAAAGGATGCAGAATCCTCATCACTGAAGGTTTTTAAAAACATGTTGGCCAAACACCTGTCAGGGGTGATCCAGATTTCCTTGGTCCTGCTGCTGCACAAAGGTCTTAACTTGATGACTTTGAGGTCCCTTCCAGGCCCATACTTCTAGGATTTGTATTTGAATACAATGAATTCCTAAAAATGTAAGATTTAACTTAATTCAATAGAGTTTGTCCAGAATGTTGCAGGATATTGTCACATCTGCCACAGATAGGTGTCAATGTATTTACCATTGTCATCTAACCCTTAGACAACCCAACTGAAAACATGCCTTGAGTCCACTAATGAGAGAGACAACCACATTTCATCAAGGCAGCCTGCAACATAGGAGTTTTTCTGAACTGTTCAACACCGATGGTTGACACAGCCATATCTACAAGTAACAACTTCTGCCATCTCCAGCTGGCTAGAATGCCCTTGTGGATGACCACCTGTCCTCTGTGAAACACGCCTTTGTTGTTTCCCATCTAGACTGCAGTAATGTAGGCCACTTGAACTTGAAAGCATCAACTTTGAGAGAATTACAACTGGTTGAGAAAGCCTGGGCTCTAGGTGCCCACTCCTCAGGGTCCTAGAGCCTGGGCTCCAGCCTGAACGTAGAAGTCTACACAGCAATGAAACAGCCCCACGGCCCGAACCCAGCAAGCCCGTCAGCTAGCATGGGCCAGCTGCAGGTTTTTATTTGCTATGTAGTCATACCCAACTAACTGCCCTAAAGGTTCCTTTGATTTTTCTGAGGGTAAGGGGGTGCGCTAAGAGAGAATATATTTCTTTGCTGTAAATTTAGCAGTCTGTTATTTAGTGTGGTTTATACCGCATATTCTCTCTCTGTATCTGAACATATAGTGTTTGTAGAAGATATAGCTCTCAGACTATTCTCCTCCTCTTCCACGTTGACAATATCTTAAAAGGTTTTGCATTACATTCCCAACTCAAGAAGTTACCTACATTCATTGAACACAGAAATATTCAAAAGGCCAAAAAGATTTTATAAAAATAAAAACACTGTTAAGAACGTTTATTGAATTAGTTATTTCCCACTGTGTGGTCTACACACGTTTCACTAAAGCCAATTTTTATTATACACATGCACACACCAGGGTGACCAAGAGCAGAAAAGAAAGGGGAAAAAAATCTGAATTTCAAACTAAACATTCTATATGTCATGTCCACCCCATGTTCATGATGACCTACTGAAAGCAGAGTTGTATGCCATCGTGTTAAACACGTTAAAAGTATGTGCCTGTTTTACATAGAAACAAAATCTGTGTACCTAGAACAGTGACAGCAAACATACGGTATAATATGCCAGTTTTAAATGGCATACAGTTGTACATATAAATTGTGCTAATTTTCACGTGCAAGACAGGGCTTCTGCCCACTGAAAACATGGCACGTCCACCTCTACCCTTACCCACTCCCACTCTGTGTTCTGTTGAACAGGCAAGAAGGAGAATTCTGTTATTTAGAGCCAATATAGAAGTTGTAGTGATGTGTATTTCAACATAAATGTCAGTGTGTAAAAAAACTGTAAGTTAAAGTTTTTTCCATCTTGTTGCATTCGTAAGCAGGATCAAAGATTGGACCAGTTTTCACTCATTGTTTAAGTAACAGACTGAAGTTTTATGTAACACTTTATGAAAAGTAGACTCACTTTAAAAAGCAGTCTTGTGTATTAACAACGTTGAAAGTCTGAAGTATCCCTCAGTTGCAAGCTTGAGACGAAATTACTGTTTATCTGGAATAAAACAAGAGAGAGAGAGAGAGAGAAAGAGATCATCAATAACATTTCATGTAGGACTTCCAAGTACAGCAAGCTCTCCTGCTGTGCAACCAAACACAAAGACTTCAATAAAAAGAGCTGCAAAAGAAAAATACAAAAATGTTGTAGGAAAGAACTGGATGGCTCAAGATACTGGTTTAGCACCTTTTAACTCCAGGTCAAAAGTATGCATCCAGTTCAGAGATATAATCATTGGAAGCTGGGGGGGTCACTGGATTTATTTGCAATCAATTATTAGAAATTTAGACAACTGTCCACCAAGAACCAGACTGAGATCACAATCCTCGCTGACAACCAAGCATGGAATGGAAACAAAGGGTGAGCTACATGCCACAGAGGAAACAGTGTGCTCTACCTGTTCTGAGTAGATAGAATCTCAGCCTCCAGGGCTGTTCAACATTTTTTTTTTTTTTCGTAGCAAGAAAGTTTTTGGTTTCACTACTCCACTGCATTCTCCCACCCACTGAACTCTAGGACATTTTGAATTGTTCTGCCCAGGCTCCCTCTTGACAGTCTTCTGCGGGGTCTTAATCTTAGGTTTAATCTTGATTGTACAAAGCAAAAGAAGATTAAGCAACTTGTCCAGGGTCACACAAGAAACAATTCCCATTCTCCTCAGCTCCCAGCTGTCTCATTTTTGTGATGCCATAATTAACAGTCAAATGTGCTGTTGGGGTTAATAAACTGGTGAAAAATTTCTGGGATACAGCTCAATAATGAGTAAGGGAACTGGAGCCCAGATACGTAGGAAAGTGGTTTAGTCAGTTTTGAAATAGAAAGCAGATAAGACAAGATAACAAGGTCAAACTAATCATTTGATACAGTGATACTCTCTCAAAAAAATCAAAAGGTGATCTTTCAGAACAAAGCCTGCAAGCTGAAGCCAAAGCACAGTCTAATGTAGCCTCTTATTCAGATACACCATGTAAAGGAGGTCAATGAACATAAGAATGGCCATACCGGGTCAGACCAAAGGTTCATCTAGCCCAGTATCCTGTCTATCGACAGTGACCAATGCCAGGGGAGTGAACCTAACAGGTAATGATCAAGTGATCTCTCTCCTGCCATCCATCTCCACCCTCTGACAAACAGAGGCTAGGGACACCATTCCTTACCTGTCCTGGCTAATAGCCATTTATGGGCTTAACCTCCATGAATTTATCCAGTTCCCTTTTTGATGGCATTACATCAGTACAAATGAGAAGCAGGTCCAAGAATAGGGTAAAAAGGAATGTTAAATAACTTTATCAGCTTAAAAAAAAAAAGTTTAGAGCCCAAAGAGCTAGAACTACCCATGGCTGGACTGAAGTTACAAATCCTTTTGGAAGGCATTGCCCCCTTCGGTTACCTGCCAAAGCCAAATCCTGGGTTCTGCTTCCCATGCAGCAGCCAATGACATCACAAACACCTATATAGTGCTGGAATGTGCTTCCTGTTCTATTACAAGACTCCAACTTTATCTGGTTGCAAAGCTAAATGCTGCAAAAATCAAAACTATTCAGAGCCAAAAGTTGAAGCTAAGCAGGTTGGTAACTGGTGATTTGAGGGACCTCACAGAAGAGTTTAGATACTTTAGAAACAGAGGTTTAAAAAATGTAGGGTTTTCCACCAGTATCATATGCTAACAATTCCGCCCCCCCGCCACTGTTGTTCAGTGACTCCATTTATTGCTGCTGTCCATTCCCAATAGTGGCTGAATGATAAGTATGTACAGCAGCTCTAAAGCACTTTGGGAGCCTTTCAATTGGAAAGTTCAATATGTAGCAGAGAATTTTGGCCTTTCGGCATCTTTGTGAATTTAGCTTAGACACTTTCTACTTTTAAATGATTGGCGGTTTAGTTCCTCTTTCTTCCTATCCTCATTACATTGTGATGGGCTGGTTATGCAGAACATCAACCGTATCATATTTCCTAAACCAGAGTGGGAATAATTTGATGCTTATGTCACTTTTTACAAGACCACGCTAGCGACAGTCACGTGGTCTCTCCCATACAAACCATCATAGCATTGAATGGATTCCACTTCTGTTTGCCAGAAGTTTACAGGATGTTACAGTATCTTCTGATCAGAGGATTACCATTTTGGTCCCACTTAAATAAGCCTTGTGCTTCGATGGTGTTGTAAAACCAACTACAAACAGGTTAAACAAGATATCACAAATATCAAACTGCCCTAGAGCACAGTCTAGTAATGCAAACACCAATCTTGAAATAAGAATTCTAGCGCCCCGTGACTAAAAAATTAGAACACTTAGGGCACTGAAATCAAATCTCAAACACTAGTCATGTGGTCAAACACTCCACTCAGTATTAAATTTGAAAAGGTTGATGCAAGGTTTAAACTACCTGACTCCCACTGATCAAAGCAAGGTACACAACTGAAATGGCAATGCATTTCCACCAATTTATCCGGGAGTTTGTACACTTTGGCATAACCAGGTACCTGTGGCGTACCTCTGAGCAAAGCACTGTAAAACCATTAAATAGATTCTAACACTGCAACTGGTTCCAAGAGGCCTGACCACTGAAATCAACTGGCATAAGTGAAAGTGCAGGGCTCTGCCCATGCAAAACAAGTTGCAAGATCAGGGCCTTACCCTTTTCTAGGGAATAGTTTCACATTTATTTAATCCCAAGTTTGGATAACGTACTTTTCTCCTTTTTAGAAATAAGGATCAAACCACTTTTAAAGAAAATTTTAAAAAGTCACATTAAATCCTAGACAGGTATTTTTTCTTATTCAAGCTTTTGAGTTAGAACATAATCGTGATGTCCTGTTTGTAGAGCACATCACATAAGGGAAACAGACTTAAATTGCTCTTTAAGGACAAAGGCCAATGGAAAAGGTTCTGTTAAGGCTCATTATTTTGTATAAATACTATGTCAGTTATTACTAAAATCATATGACCTCTGGAAAGATATTCTGTTTTTAAACTTCTTTCTCCCTTTGTTAATGCAGCAAAAAGCCACCACAGTAACAAACTGATAATTTAGCAGAAATAGTTTGGTCAGGCTTTGAAGTTACACATAGCATTGGCCGGCCTAAACATGCCACGAGAGTTACACTGCTCTTAAAAAGCATCTTCACCACCACAAACTGACAACCCATATTTATAAAGTGCAACTGCAAGGGACACTTTTCATGTTAATATAAAGGCTACCAGGAGAACAAAGAATAAGAGTCATACAACAGGATTCCTGGAAAGACAGCCAGGGTTCAAATTCCTGCAGATTCCACGTCAACCAAAACATACCAGTTGGATTTCAAAGAACAGAAATAAATATTCATGTCTGTTTCTTACAGCTCTCCTGAAAGTGCCAAAACCTAGCGTGTTCATCTCTAAATGAAAGCTTCAATAACTATTAATCTTAGTCAACTGATTTATGAAATTAGGTTATCAACAACAAGTGTAAAACAGCATTACAAGTTCACCAATTAAAACTGACTATTTTAATACCTGCTGCTATCATCACGCTCTCACTATTCTTTCAACCAGAAATCAGCAATGCAGATATCTAGTGAAACACAAAAAAGAAGAATTATTCAAGTTAGACTTGTTTCCTCTCAAAGTCTGACTGCAACAACATTCTCAACCATAATCTGCACTTCAGAAATTAAACAGGCAAGTCCAACATGGAGAGCAATGTAAAATGCCTCTGTGTGTTTTCTATGTATGCTTCACAGGGGAAAATGGTTTAGGTGAAGCCCAGCTGAAATTTTGGCTCTCTGCCATTTTTTAATCTTTTCTGAAGGGTGCATTTATTTCTATTATAAAATCTAATCTTCAACCTGATTTGTTACGATTTTTGATTAAGTACTCCAGGCCCTTCATTTTTGAGTGCCATACAAATGGAGCGTGTTATTAAACTGATAATTTAGTTCACAATCTCATTTCTAGAATGCTTGATGTGGTGGGTGGCGGTGACACTGTTTATACATCTCTGAAAGTTTGGCGTACAAACACGTCAGCCAAATATATCTACAAACACACACATTACCAAATTCTCCTTGCAAACATCCTTCCTCCAACCATGCGGTGAGAGATGGCAACACTGCACAAGCACAAAAAAGCTAACTAAAAGCTCCCACTCCACAATAACCTTGTTCACCCATCTCACGCTAATCTTAAGTCCAGCCAACCATTCTGAGCAGCTAGAGAAGCTCTTCTGCATCTAACTTCAACCCAGAAGACACCTGGCAGATGCTATGGGCAGGCTCTGATGTAAACAAAACACTTCATAGATGAACCCACTGTTGAACGGCCTGGTTTCTTGCACCACCAAAAACAGCGGACAACCATCAACCATGTTAGGACATTACATGGAAGATGCATGCACTTGATGCACAAATGGAGAATCAAGGATTCGCCACAGTGCAAAAGCAGAGACCTCCAAACCATAAAACACATTGCCCAACCTTTTCATTTTCAGGAGGTATAGCAAAGGTGCACTTCTGCATCCCCTGAAGCCCTCCAATGGATTTCAAATCTTTCTATCAACTTGTAAATGTTGCTATTTCCATACAAAATATTATGATCAATTTTCCCTCTCCTAGGTATGCAGACCTTCAGTAATATTTCATCAGAAGACACTGCTGCCCTGTTGCTTCTGAACCTTACATTCATCTTTACTCCTTTGCCATCTGAGTCCATTTGAAGCCACACTGTATTGGGATTATGCTAACTTTAACCTTACCCTATGGATTTCCCTTGAGAAATAATGTAGTGTTGTACTGCCCTCCCCAATAAATGTTAACACCCATGATGTTACTTTGTTTTTTATATTCACAAAGCCCCTAGTAAACATTATTTTCAAGGTATACGCTACACTTACAGAGATGAGACAGACAAACCAATTCCTCATTACTGATCCTGTAAAAAAAAACCTCACATGTCTTCACTAAATTGTAAAACTCATAGTCCCTTATTGGTTCCTAGAGGAAATTATCTTGTGCATTACCCTTTGGGGGCAAATGGTTGCTAATGGGTTAGTGGTACAATAAGAGTTGGCTAGTAAATTCCATCAGAACAAGCTTAGTGTCTGTACATGTGATCTTATCTCTGAGCCACTTGTAGGTCATATTAATAAAGACTTTCCTTAGTATGGCAGGAGTGAACCTTAATTTGATCTCTTTTCTTCCCATTTCTACTGACAAAACTTTAACATTTAAATTTGTTTCATCCTGTCACAAATCATGCAAGTCTTTGCAAGATTTTCTTAGGTATTTACCTTCAACCAATGTCTGTATTTAGTTCATAAATCCACAGCCAAATTACTCCCCAAATAACTTTTACAGCAAAGGATGTTCATTTGTTCCTTATAAAGCAATGAATATACTTCATGATCTTTATCTTGAAGGCTTTGCATGGTCTAGTGCTATCTCCTGTCTGACGGCCTTACTTATAAAAGGCAAGTACACTACCCTTCTCCTTTGTAGAGAGACTCTTTAGGGAACACTAGAAATGCTGCTGGCATTGTTATACAATGCTTTCCTCCCATTCCCACCTCACTAGGGGATTTAAATGCTATAAGATCTGTTCAAAAGTATGGCTATAAATAAGGTTAAGATTTTGTCTCGGTTTCTTTTAGTAAAAGTCACGGACAAGCCGTGACCTGCCTGACTTTTACTAAAAATAATGGGGGTGGGGGGAGGAATGATAGCTGGAGCCCCATGGGGGGAGGGAGATGCACAGCAATGACAGTCCAAGCCTCACCGCTGGGGAGCAGCGGAGCCCCAGCTCCAGCTGAAGGGGCAAACAGCCCCAGCCGCAGCTGCTGAAAGCCAAAGCTGAAGAAATCACGGAGGTTTGGTAAAGTCACAGAATCCATGACTTCCATGGATTGTATCCTTAACTATAATATTATCCTACAGTCTGAAATGAGCCTGAACGTTGTCTTCCCCCCAAATACACAAAGTAGTTAAAAAAACAGAATAGGGCTTGATTGTTGTAAACAGAGATGGAAGCAAGTAACATAAAGCACAGTCAGTGGCACTGAAAGTTTCACCAACACACTCGTGAGGTCATCAGTGTGATTCAACACTGACATGCAGAGACCATATCTGATGTGAGAGGGTAGTTCAGTCTCAACGACAACCTGCCCTAGACTTATATACCTTTACTAATCTCATATGCCACTGAGTCCCTCTTTTAAGCTTTTTTCTTAAAAACACACAACACAATATTTTTAAATGCACCAAAATGTACAAAAAAACTTCAAGTTTGCCAACCCCCTCCTCCATGTCAGCTAAAACTCCCTAAGAAAGAGTCATACTAATGACGTCTGTTTAAAAAAAATTAAAAACAGAATCAATGAGCTATATTTTCATAATGACCATTTTGGGGACAATTTGCTTACAGAGGACAAATTTAAAAAAACAACAACAGATCTTTTATCCTAAGAAGAACAGCATTAAGCAATTGGTACATGAGGTATAATAGCAGGACTACCCACCCATTTTGCGGCAGTACGTAAGCACCTCACTGTAACCCCACAAGAATCCTGAGCTCTTAGCAACACGCAAATAATCCACGGGATGGTTTTGAATTCTTATCGTTTGCATACCACTTACTCTAGCATGTTCAGTAAAAGAGAAAAGCAACACATCCATTTGCTCATATATTTTGCTAGCATGGCATCACGCCTAATCATACTTAACATTTTGTGACCAATGCCATTACTTGACCATTCAAGTTTAAGGACTACAGGAACACTAACTGTACATAACAGCAAGGCAGAAAACAACACAGAACAGTAAAGCATAGTTACAGGTTTAGTTCATAGGCATCAGCACCCAGAAGCATCTCATCAAGCATAATTCCACTGCTCATCAAATATATCCAATCATACGTTTCTTCTGTACAAGGTACTCCACTATCAGCCATTTCCATGGAGACCTACTCTTGAAGCATCACGAAAATAGCCACAATACAAAAAAAGTCAGCTGTTGCAGCCCTAGCGACTTATCAACATAGTGCAAAGTGCTACCAGTAAACAACCACGTTTCTATATACACATCAGCAATTACTGGGACAGAACCCAATTGTGTAGCACTAACACATGCAAACAGTCCTACAAATTACTTACTTAGGGCTTCACGACTAGAACTTACTGAAAATTAGTAAAATCAGAGTTTCTACTATGGTGTCATCTCTTCAAAAGCAACATTCATAGCACAGATGTTTATGTAAATGGGAATCAGTCTAATACGTTTGTGGTCTTCAAGAATTAAAGTATTAAGAAAGTTTAACTTCTTGACCTAGGATATCTATTTCTATTTATAATAAAATTTTAATTAAAAAAGCTATTCCTCTTACTTTCAGTCCACTTTATTGGCTAATCAGTTTGCAACAGTGTCAATAACCCTGACACTCAGTCACTAAGAAATGTATTGTAGTTTCATTTGTAACTCTAGAGGTACAGTAGACAACACTCTTGTTTTATTATAAACAATTGTTTAGCAACATTTGATTTCTGAAAATTTCTAGAAAAACCTCTTAAGAGGAAAAAAAAAATCACAGTTCAAAACAAAGAACTCTCCCTTCAGTACATATATCTTTACCAATACTATTGAACAAACACCACAATTACCATCAACAAAGACAGCTATCATCTGAAACTTTGATTCCCAGATTTATAATACTGATAATGATAATATGGAAAGGGCCAAATTTAGAAGTGCACGCCCATTTCTGCAACTGCATGCACCATTAGCCACAATGCACGTGACTGCTGTATCTGCAGATACAACGAAATGGAGGTACTCAAACTCAGGTACATTTTGGGGGTGAAAGTGGTCTCCTACCCACTGAAAATTTGGGACAAAAAATAAATAAGCTTATTAACACCGTTAGATTTTTAGACAACTTTAGAATTCCTAGTTATCTTACCTCCTACTGGAGTACTTATAAAAGGTGATAAAATGAAATGCTTGTACACAGTAAAATACACTGAAATACTTTGCAGAATTTGCCAAGGCCAGGATTTTGTTTTCTAAAATAAAGGGAAAATAAAAGTATGATTAAACAAATTTAAAAAACAGGCTCTGTTTATTCTTATACCTCATTAATCCTGAAAATTAAGACATTAGTTTTGTACATCTGGCTCACAGTGCATTTTTAAAAGCATATCTGAGACCAATATTAAATCCCCATTTGACACATTCTAGTTGTTTAGCATACAATTTGCTATGTTGAGTCTTTTAGAATACAAAGAAAAACTATTCTGTCCTCCCACTCTTTCTGGAAATGAATTATTTAAAAGAGTGAAGGTTGAGGGCAATATCCTACACTGCAGAATCCTCAGCAATACATGCCGGAAGATTTTAAACAAGATATGTTTGTATAAAATCCTACATTCATTTACAATCTATTCTTTTACATTATGCTCCAGAAAGTATTCAAAATACTGCATCTTCCAATAAACCCTGTCTACAAGCAGATTTACCAGTTCTCTCATTGCTCACACTCCACATTTCTTTCATCCAGATGAGGAAGTTCCTCTGACAAGCTTGTCAACAACCCATTTAATTTAGAAAAAAAAAAATCTTGGCTGTTCTGAATTACAAATGTAAGGCAGATTTCTAAGTATACTTACGGCATGTTTTGGAAAAATAATAATTCATGCAAAAACATAGAATGCAAAAATCACACATACTAGTTATTTTACAGAGAATATGACAAGAATTGTAAACAAACACACTAAGAATCTGTGACACTATGGTGTCTAAGTATCTAGAGCAGAAAATTCTTTTCAAGAAGTATTTTAATAAATCAGGTGACAAAATCAATATCGACTGAAGGACAAGAAAAGAATGCTGACGTGTAAGAGGAAGTCTTAAATAACAAGGAGTTTGATGTAACACTGGTATGTTCAAGGGCAAATTGCCTTACAAGACACATGAAAATGAGGTTATTCACTTAAAACTTCAGAGTACTTACGTGCAAATCCTGGTTTCAAGCAGTTAGCTATATGGAATATATTTATATCTGTGCAAAACTACTTAAATACTATACAGTGTCTTAAGGCCAAAAAAGATTGCTGAGTGTGCTCTGAGACACTAAATGAAAGATATTGGAAAGCCTATTTTGTATTTAGTTTGATGAGTACGAAGTACAAAATTCATTTGAAAAAGAAAAAAAGAGACACATGCAAGTAGCATTATATAGTTTTATTTATAAAAGCTGACAGCTAAGGTAAGAAATTATTTTTAACTGTTGTGGAAAGCTACTGAGAACACGGTAATTGTTCTTAAGTATGAAACTAAGAAAACAAGTATAAATATCAAACAAAGAAAGCAACTCTGAATGGCTACAACAATTAAACCAAGTACATTTATGTAGCCAGTAACGCACACAATTAAGCTTTTGGATCAGTCTCAAGTCTCTCATCGTCCATCTATTTTAGGAGTACAATCTATAGAAAATTACTCCAGAATGACGACTGTTCTTCAACTATCCCCAGAGATGGAATCTGTAATCTAATTAGCTTTTTGTGCCTTTTAAGTTCCGTGATCTGTTTATGAAATTGCATTGGCATGTCCAAGGAACTAATTTTGGAAAAACTGTGTCTTCTGCTTCATGAAATACATGCCACATGTATTGAGAGCAGCTGTTTCAATATTTCCTTTTCAGAATTCATCATCAGATTGCCTTCGGAAGTTAAGTCAAATGAGGTGTGCTGATAGGCAGCTTCCCTGAAACTTCCCTCAAGAGTCAGAAGGCAGCTACACGTCAGTTTCTGCTCAATTCTCTCACCATACAGCCCAGAGAACAACTCATCAGTCTTCCCAGATTCACTGTTCATTATGTTCAGCACACATTCATTTAAAATTCAGGTGCTATAAAACTTTTTTTTTGCTTTAAGTCAATAAGAAGATACAAAGGTTAATACATTTCCTATTAGACCATTACAAAGAGTCACTCACACAACTTGAGTGAATAATTATTTTGAGGAAGGCTCTGTCTACACTAAATGAAAAGGCACCTGTAAGAAACAACAGCTTATAATGCCTTGTGCTTCAGTGCTACTTCAACCAGTTCTCCTATCCCTGCCTCACAATGCCTCAAATTTGGAAGTTGCCAAAAAACTCCTGCTTCCAGCAAGCACACTGTGGCATTTCAAGAGTCCCAAAACAGTTGTAAGATGTGATGCATATGGCTGCCCACAGGTGTCAATGTGAATGCCACAGGGTAGATGTGCTCAACTTCTGCAAGGATCAGTAAAAGAAACAGCCATTCATGCAATCAGTAACCCTGAAACAGTAGACAATGCTGAAAAAAGGGAGACAGATGTGAGCAAGACAGATGGGAGAAAAAGATGAAACAGTGATATTGTGATCCTAAATACACTGCAAATCAAGGTCCTCTTCACTTCTGCTACTTGAAGGTTTAAACAAAACATGTTTTAAATCAAGAAAATATTTATTAGCATTATACATACATTTGCAGATATTCATTGGTGGAGCTGCAAGACTGACACAGGCACACACAAAACCATATGTGCTTCTAGGCACGCAGTTTTCAAGTTCTGGCCCGTAAGTGTTGCAGGAAGACAGACCATACCCTCAAGGAGTTCACAAACTAAATGAATAGACAGTATAAATAAGATTAAAACCCATATTAGACAAATGGCCACATACTTTACTTTTTTATTAACATGCCACACAAACCTCTGTGAAATATAAAAACAGCCTTTTTCAACTATTTTCCAGGTTACCTGCTACTCTGCAGAAGCTCTGCAAGAGAGGGATGCTGGGGTCAGCTGGAATAATAGAGAATCAAGGGGCATGTACTGACAAGGACTGTGAGTGACAGTTGGGGGGAAAAGACAACTTCAAGCAGGAGGCAATATGCACCCCATGCTCCTCTATCATGCTGAAACCAAGCTCCACTTCTGCATATTATAGGAGCATAGTAGGCTCTTTTCCCTGCCTTACTTTCCTTCCCTAAGTCACACAGGAATGGAACTCTGTTCTGACTTGACATAGGATGTCAGCTGTTCTCCTTACAAAAGG
The DNA here is from genome assembly GCF_003597395.2 of Chelonoidis abingdonii. Taxonomy (NCBI): domain Eukaryota; kingdom Metazoa; phylum Chordata; order Testudines; family Testudinidae; genus Chelonoidis; species Chelonoidis abingdonii. The sequence continues at coordinate 8,562,619 of NC_133782.1, forward strand.
TCTTCAGCACCTTCTGCCAGTTCTTGTTCCCAACTCCTCCAGATTAGAAGCCTTCCAGTTTAAAGAAGAATTTGTAATGAAACACATTGCCCCACATGGTGGTAAGACTCAGTGCATCTCTGCAATGTAAATTAGGGGCAAAAGGGTCTAGCCATACGATTTCTATCTAATGTTATTTGTTTAGCTTTACCATCTTATTATATATGGAGCCCTAAGACAACCACCAATAAGCAGCTATACGAAGCAGTGACCCAACACACCGAAGCATGCAGACTAGCTCCATTTCTCCTGCGTGACGGATAAGCTCTCCAGGGAGTGCACCTTGCTCTTTCCCCTCAACCCACCTTTCAGGATCTTTTCTACCCATTTGCCTGCAATAGAAAGCGGCCTCACCCGAAGTGACTAATCGGGGCCTCCTCCCCCACCTCCTGGGGATGCTCCAGGGGCTCCCCCCAGGGTCGGGGTCCCGGTCTGCCGGGCTCCTTCCCCGGGTAGCAGGTCTGATAGGGGGCTTCTCCCCCATGTCCCCCTCAGGGAGACGGTATCTCAGTCTGGGCATCTCCCTTCCCCGCCCCAGGTCTGGGGTCCCTCCCCCGCCAGGCGGCGCACTCAGGGGCCGGACGGCGGAGGGTCCCTGCCCCGGGCTGAAGGAGCCCAGAGCGGGGCCTACTTTTCCCGGGCGAGAGCCTTAGTTACCTCCCCGCGGTCCCACCCGGGCCCCGGCTGCGGTGGTCCCGCCAGGGCACAGGCCGCGGGCGCCTTCTCTCACCTGGTCCCGCAACAGCCCCGGGCCCAGACCCGCTGACACCAAGGCGGAAGTGCGGCCCCAAGCCTTCGCCGAGTGACAGCCCAGACAGCCAACCGGAAAGCCGGGCGAGGCTGTGGCAACCCCAAACTGCCTAATCAGTGCGGGCGGGGCGGGGCACATGCTAATAAGATGCCAGGCCCGGGACGCAGAGGCCCGACCATCACTGGCGAGCCTGCTGGCCAATGGCGTTCCAGGAGGGCGTGTCTATGCAAATATGGGAGGAGAAATCTGCCCTAAGCTTGGCTACTGCTGGTACGTTTGTAGGAACTGACACATCCTATTAAATGTAAATCTGCTTAGACTGCACTGATGTATATTTTACATCTAGTGAAAGCAGCAAAGAGTCCTGTGGCACCTTATAGACTAACAGACCTTTTGGAACATGAGCTTTTGTGGGTAAATACCCACTTCGTCAGATGCATGTAGTCCTCTGACAACGTGGGTATTCACCCACGAAAGCTCAAGCTCCAAAACATCTGTTAGTCTATAAGGTGCCACAGTATTCTTTGCTGCATTTACAAATCCAGACTAACACGGCTACTCCCCTGATACTTTACATCTACTGCTGCATATTCACATGTCACTGCATCTATTGTCTTTACTACACTCTGCACATAGTGGCATCTGGTATGTATTATATACCCTGCTTTCAACGTGTCTGTGTTATGAACTTCGTGTAGTTTTGCATACTCCATGTATTTGGATGCACTGCATAATATTTTGCATATATTAAATCTCTTGCCTAACTGCATACTATGACACTTTGCATATTATGTCTTTCATGTGTCAAATGTATACAAATACAAGAATGTATATTACATAAAACCTGCATGTTTCATTATTATATAGCTATATTCTTGTGTTACCCACTTATAAATATTCAGTATAACATTCTAACTTTCCTACAGGTGCTAAATGCTCAAACTACATATACTGTATCTTCTTACATTTGTTACATATACTTCCAAATATATACTTATGTACAGATTGTACATTTTTTTATATATCATATTTCCTGTTCTAGATACACATGCGCACACACAGAAGTTTTCATACTGTTTGTCTCTTCAGGCCCTAATATTGCAATTCCTTATGCATGTGCTTAACTTTGCGCAGGTAACTCACTTCAAAAGAAGTGCTCCTGTTCTTTAAGTAATTGGGACTGTATTGAGTATTGCCAACCCCTAACATTCAAAATCATGAGTCAGCACTTCAAAAAAAATAATATTCACCACCACACATTTGGCTTAATCATGAGATTTCTTAAAAATAATTAGTATTAGGTTCATTTTATTTGCCTTCCGATTTCTGAGCCCTTAGGGTGCACTTGGCTTCATATTTTCAAGCTTTTCTCCACCCCCCATGAGGGCTAGAAACAGTTTTTTTCAAAAGGAAAGCTGAGATTCTCATGCATTTCATAAATCCAGCATCTAAGGAAAACCCCAAATATCACATGACTTGCAATAAAATCACAAGAATGAGCAACATTGCTTTATATAGCACCATAACTGTACAGAGCTATATGGTACCTTAACTGTGCCAAACAGATAATGTCTTTGTCCTGAAGAGCAGACAGCTAGATTAGTGATTAAATCCAGTCAGGCAACAATCTCTTACTACAGCTGATTCACAAAACCTGAACTGCAACAATATAAGTGAGTGCGGGGCGGCGGGGGGAGCAAGACATCCACAGCTTAACCCAATGACCTACCTTTAATGTGCCTAAACATGTGGCATGTTACAACAAACAGATAGTGATCTTCTGTCACCAGTTTTGATACATTCTGAGACAAGTTATGCTCATAATCAAGCCTTATTTGCAAGCATGGCAGCTTTGAGCGTGGTCTGCGTGAGGAAACTTTAGCACCTGCCCTCCAGACATTCTTTTCAGATGGGAGAGCTAAGCAAGCCAAAGACATTTCCATTTATCCAGTAGGTGCTCCTCCAGCTGCTGCCTGCAGCATTCTCCACCTGAGGCACTTCCCTCTCCTGCACTGGGTACCGCTGCAGCCCAAGTACAGTCTTTCCTTACACAGAGGGTATATCTACGCTGCAAGCTAGGGATGTCAGTACCAGCTTGAGGAGACACTCTCACACTAGCTCTGATTGAGCCAGGGCAATAAAGAGAGTGTAGCCAAGCCATGGGAGGGGCTAGACACCCTGAATACATAGCCCAGAGGTCTCAAACATGCAGCCTGCGGGCTTATTTCCTGCAGCCCGCCAAGCTCCCCTACCCCCAATGTCCCATGTCCCCGCTCCGCTGCCTGCCTCCAGGCACTTCCCACCTCCAAACACCTGTTTGACTTCCACCGGGGAGGAGCCAGGCACTCAGGGGAGGAGGTGGGACACGGGTGGGGACTTTGGGGAAGGGGTTGGAATGGGGCAGGGCCTCATTGAAGGAGTGGGGGTGGGGGCGGGGATGACTTTTGTATCTTTATATGAAAAGGTGTCGATGCTGCCCTCGGGCCAATGTGCTAGTCCTCATGGTGATTTGACTTTGAGATCCCTGACATAGCCCATCCAAGGCGCTAGGCACAGCCTCCGGGCTGCTAGCCCCTTCCGTCACTGAGGATGCTGCAGCTACATGCTATTATACTAGGGTGATCATAGGTCCTGTTTTGACCAGTCCCTTTATTAAGCCCTGTCATGGCAGTCCTGACTTTTTTGGCAAAAGGAGGCATTTGCCCCATTTGTTCTTGCCAATTTGATCAATTTGTCAAAAAAAAAAGTGGGGTGCGGTGTGGTCAGAGGAATGTGCAGAGATGCCACTTCCACACAGAGGGATGGGGGGCAGGCAGGGTTCCACGCAGGTTCGAACGATTGGTGATAGCCTGTCACAGGGGGCCCGCAGGGTGAGTGAGTGAGTGACCGGTGCCAGCTGGGGTGGGGGGGGAGGCAGGCGAGCAGCCAGGGCCAACCCCGGGATGGGGAGAGGGCAAGCAGCTGGGTGAGGAGGAGGCGTTGGGCCAGCCCTACGAAGTGCCCCATTTTCCCTTTGGGCAATATAGTTCCCCTGTACTCAATCAGAGCTAGTGTGGGTATATTGCCTCAAGTTGGGAATTACACCCCTAGCTCAAAATGTAGATGTACCCTGAGCTCCTTTGGAATTGCCTGACCACTTGGAGTGTTATAGCAAACAACAGGGCAAATCCAGGGAAGGACCAAGCACCTGCATCTCCCTTTCATGTCCATGAAAACTGCAGGTGCATAGCATCCCACAGAATCTGGGCTGACGGCACTGAGTGACATAGATTGTCCCTCCCTCATTAAGCCATATTAACAATCCCTCTGTGGTTTTCAAACACTATCGCCGCATAGGAACTTAACGACCAGATCCCCAAAGGTATTTAGGCACCTAACTCCCACCAATGTCAATAACAGCTAAACTTAGATTACAGACTCATGCTGCCCTGCCCTACCCGGCTGCGCAATCCTCTTCCTTCCTGCACATGCTGTCTAGTTCACTTCTCCACTGAATAGATATCAGGTGACCTCTGTTTTCTGTTGCAGTCCGGAGAGGATATAATATACCACAGTACCTTCTAATTTATCTGCTGACCATGGATGATAAAAAATGAATAGAATATAAAATATTTGGCAAACTTGGCAGCAAGAATTTCTGATTTAGAATTAAGGATGTCTGGACTCTAGCTGAGAAGAATACTGCCACATGGGAAGTTATCATTGGACTCCTTGGACCAAATTCATCTCCACCGAAGTCAATAGAGTCAAACCAGGGATTAATTCAATCCCTTATCTGAGTCTGTGTTTTTGGAGACAAAAGTCAATAGAGGTTAATTGTAGTAGTGTATCTGAGGGGAAATGCAGGTAAAAAGATTGCCCACTTCTCATCTGAGAATTATGGAGTTTACTTTTGGTTAGTTTGCTCACTTTTTAAAAAAACCATTGCATCACTGGCTAATTAGATACATTAGATCAAGTTCAGATATCATGTGTAAAGTGGTCAAAGTTACGCATCAGGAAGTGGGTCTGAGAAAGCCTGTCTGAGTGTATCAGAATTTAAACCCATCATTTACATGCTGGGGGGGGCGGTGTTGGAGGAAGGTGAAAGTTAAAATAGAGTCCCACACAGACATTACTTTATCCAGGCTATACAGGCTAAGATGAGGTACATAAATCTCATGCTTCATGGTATTAGGTTGTCAGTTTAGGGGTCAGGAAGGAATGTTGCCCTTATTTAGAGCACTGTACATTTGTCTAGGTACATTGTGGCAGAGAACAAAAGAGGCCATTTCACTTCCACTGTGTTATCAATTCACCATTTCTGGATAGAGAATATTAGACTTGAGGGAGCAAAGACTTTCTTCAATATGGCAAATCTTGCATTCCATAAAAGGAAGGAGCAGTTAGAGGAAGGGGAAAAGGGGCAGCGGGGAAGAGTGCAATAGGAGTCCAGTTGGCAGTACAGTGGGGCTAAGGCAGGCTAGTCCCCACCTGTCCTGGCACTGCGCTGCTCCCCGGAAGCAGCCAGCGGGTCCGACTCCTAGGCAGGGGGAGCATGAGGCCTTGCATGCTGCCCTCGCTCCAAGCACCAGCTCTGCACTCCCATTGGCCAGGAACTGCTGCCAATGGGAGCCGGGAACTGGTGCCTGTGAGCAAGAGCAACATGAAGCCTCCTGGCCACCCTGCCTATGAGTCAGAAACTGCTGGCTGCTTCCGTGGTGCAGCACAGAGCCAGAACAGGCACAGAGCCTGCCTTAGCCCTGCTGTGCCACTGACTGGGAGATACTCGAGGTAAGCCAATGCCCCAACCCCGTGCCTCAACCCTCTGCCCCAGCCCTGAGCCCCACCAAAGCCAGAGCCCCCTTCTGCACTCAAAACTCCACACCCCCAATCCCACCTCAGAGCCATTACCCCCAGCTCAGAGCCCATACCCCCTCCCACACCCCAATCCCCTGCCTCATCCCACACCCTCCCACATTCCGAATCCCTTGGCCCCACCCCTCAGCCTGGAGCCCCCTCCTGCCTCCCAAACCCCTCATCTCCAGCCCCATTCCAGATCTCTCACCTTCCTTCTGCACCCCAACTCTCTGCCCCAGCCCTGAGCCCCCTCCCACACCCTGAAACCCTCATTTCTGGCCCCACTCTTGAACCCACACCCCCAGTTAGAGCCCCCAACCCCTTTTACACCCCAACCCCCTGCCCCAGTCCAGTGAAAGTGGGGGAGGGAGGGGGAGAGCATGCCACCGAGGAAGGAGGCAATGTAGTGAGCGGGGGTGGGACCTCGGGGAAGGGGCAGGGCTGCTGTGTTCAGTTTTGTAGGATTAGAAAGTCAGCAACCCTAATGGAGAACTATTAAAGCCTAATGATTAATCATGAATTATTTTAAATTCCATTTGTCAGCACATGGTGGAAGTTGTTTCAACAATTTCCCTGCTGAGGAAAACTACCAGATTCTGCAGAGATTTCACAATGTGGTAAAATTTCCTGACGGGTGTAAAATGTGACCATCAGTCCATTTTCACAGCTGTCGTCAGGCAGAATTTGAAACTCATGCTCCAGGTAAAATGCTTGTGCACAAACCTACTGAGCTACCGTAAAGACCCCATCATGCCAGTTATGTCTAAAAGATCCTGGAAAAAAATTAACAATCCTAATTGAGACGGGATTAAGCACTGAACAAGTCTTTCAGGGGTTTGTAAAATATCCAGCGTCAAATGAGTGCATTACGTAGACTGCATTTGTTCTCCGAGTGCTTCTGAAGTGGCAGCTTTCAAACACTTCTGAATCCTGGGAAGCAGACTACACAAAATGACCAATATTCTCTGCTGTCACAGCCCCTTTCATATGAAGATCACAGTTTACATTACAAACATTAATTAAGCCTCACAACACCCTTGAGAGGTAAGTGGGTGCCATTATCCCTGTTTATACAAATAGGTGAAGTGAGGCAGGGAGATGTGAAGGCCAAACATTTCTAAGCTGGTTGCTGAAAGCTTGTCACCTAAAAAAAAAAATTCCATAGTTAAGCAACTAAATTAAAGTGGTCAAATTTTTAAGAGGCGCTGCGTACACTCCACTCCCGCTGAGTTTCCATGGAGGAGACTTCAGTGGAAATTGCAGATCCTCAGAAACTCTTAAAACCAGGTCTGTTATTTAGGTACCTACATTCAGGCACCCAAATTTTAAAACTTTGGCTCCCTGACTTGCCCAAGATCATGGAATATAACCCAGGAGTCCTTCTGATTCCTACCTACGTCCTCTAAAAAGATTGGGTGAGGCAGTGATATTACCAGCTGGGCTCAATTAAGCTGGAAGTGGGTTCAAGGCTGGACTCAACCGTGCCAAAGTCTAGCAAGCTGCTTTTCTGAGATTTTGGCTCCAAACACTGGAAATCCCACCAGAACCAGTCTAACAGTATTTTGCAAGCTCAACGTTCCAACCACTTCTGAGCCAGAATTGGAAAATAGGCATCTTTGGTTTGGGGCGCAACCTGGAGTCAAAATTACACAGCCAGGGGCATCTGTGGAGATTTGAGTCAGAAAAAGCGCCCACACGCACCCTTGGAGTCAAGGTTCTAGTTTCAATCCAACTCTCGCCCCAAGACCCTCTTTAGGACAGGAATCCCAGAAGTTGCTCCTATCCTGCCACAGAAGAAAAATGCTTCTGTTGCAAAACATGCACTCTGCTGGATTGCGGGTGTGTCTACCTGGCTGACAGTCTGCGTTACCAGTGGAAATGTAGTTTTGCCTGGATGCCAAATGATACAAACAAAATATACTATTAATGTAGCATCTTTGACCAGATTACCTGCAATAAACAACTATCACCAAGTGGTTCCCTGTGTCACTTTCTATGGGGTGTCATAGTGAGGTGCATTTCCCTTTATCACACAGCTGTCCTTTGAATGACAACCTCTGCTTGCTGCACGGCTCCTTTCTTATCTCCTGGTTACTCACTGAAGCATCTGGGGGCTTGCCTTGGATTAATTAGTAATTGAAGAAGCATGGTTCTATTATATTCCTACAATCCCAGTTGTGCAGTGGGACCTGGCCTGGAAAGTTTAGAAGGCACAGGGCTGTTTATTGATACTACGCCAGTTAAATGTCTTTAGTCAGCGAGGTTATAGAAGACACATCGTGAGCAAGGGATTTGTTAATTATTTTTTCACCTTTTTCTACAGACTGGGGTTGGGGTCCAGAAGTCAGGATTCCTGGTTCTATTCCCAGCTGTGCCACAACTCTCAAGGTGCAAAGTTCAATCCTGAATTCATTTCTAAACTTCTCAGAAGTTCAGCATCAGAGGCTTTGGCTTATTATAGAAACAGACCTATTGCAAATTTAAGATCCAGATGCAAACTACTCCAAAGTGTTTAAAAATATGGGGTCCAATCATCCCACGGCAGAATACAATAACTCCTATGGGAGTAACTAATGTAATATCTGGGGAAGAGGGAGAAGGGTAACCGGGCCTTTCGACTTCATTCATCAACACTGCATATCACCCTGCTCAGTGTGTATAACATCCCATGCAGTGCAGGATGTGGAACTTAAACCTAGCAACATAAGAGTCAAATTCAGCTGCTAAAGGCTGTGCCCTTGGTCAGTCTGCAAACAGATTTCTTGTTTTCTGTTTCAGATACTTTATCACTGTGACTCCCTACAAAAACATCTCGATTATGAACATAAGAGGGGAGACATGTAGATGGACTATAGTAAAGAGGACAAGTGGAAGAGACCAGTGGCAGAGCTAAAACTCAGCTGGCTTCCAGTCACTGTCATCGCCCCCAAAGGGTACATCTAGACTACAGTCACTGGCTGTGATTGCAGTTCAAGCTGCCATACCTGAGCTAGCTTTAATCTAGCTAGCTTGGGTCATGGAGCAGCAAAGCCATAACAGTGCAAACTTCAGAGTGGGTTAGCCCAAGAGTGATTAGCAAGGGTTCTGGGCAGGTTTGTAGAGCCTCACACAGAAGCTCATGCAGTCAGCTTCACTGGTCCAGGACTCAAGCTACTTTTATAATCTAGCTAGCTAGCTCAAGGAGGTTAGGTCAAACTGCAACCACATCCCAGTGATTGCTGTCGAGATACATCCAAAGGCTCTGGAATGGATAAAACCACAGAGCTGAACAGAGTGATAGTTTTTTTGTGCATCAGATCTTCCTGCTGGCTGGCTTGTGCAAAGACCATGTAGCCAAATGATTCACACTGAAATCTGCAAATTTACACTAAGGGTGAATTTAGCTTATGATGTCATTCTCTCAGAAGGTAGCTTGTCCACCCTACTTCCTGGAGAACAAGTGACCCTTGTTCATCTCTTTAACAAACAAAGAGGGATTTATGGGTGTGGGGGAATCATGTATTCTAGGTAGAGTTGCCAACTTTCTAACTGCAGAAAACCAAACACCCTTGCCCCTTCTGAGGCCCCACCCCTTCTCTGAAGCCCTTCTCCCAGTTCATTATCCCCCCTCCTTCTGTCACTCACTTTCCCCCAACCTCGCTCACTTGCTCATTTTCACCAGCTGGGGCAGGAGTCTGGGGTGCAAGAGGGGATGAGGGCTCTGGCTGGAGGTGCCAGGGATGAAGAGGTTGGGGTAAAAGAGGGGGCTGGGACGTGGGAGGGGACCTCAGGCAGCTCCCAGGAAGTGGTCAGCATGTCCCTCTGGCTCCTTGGTGGAGGAGCAGACAGGGGGATCCACACACTGCCCAGGTGCTACACTGAGCTGGGTACAGAGCCTGCCTGCCCTGCTGAGGACTTTTAGTGGCACAGTCAACTGTGCTGACCAGAACCATCACCATCCCTTTTTGACTGGGCATTCTGGTCAAAAACTGGACACCTGGCAACCTTAATTCTAGGGTGTCACTAGAACTTCTCAATAGGTTTTTACCTTCTAATTCACAGCTGCCATTGTTTATTCTAGGTACCTGTAACTGGGCTAGAGCCCTACTGAGCACCCCCATGAAGCCAGAGGTCACTCTGCAGCACCCTGACTCTTTAGTAAGCAGGTTGGCAAGGCCCAGGCTCTCCAGACCTTAAGATACTGCAACTGGTGAACTTTGCTACTTATGGAAAAATCCTATAGATTAAATTGGTTTTATCCCTATTCAGTTATATAAAAATTTAATTGGGTTTCAGGGAACTTAATTGGAGTTTTATAGAAATTAACATAGAAAGGTATAGTGCTCTGTAATTTTTCTATTAGTCCAAGATTTAAAAAAAAATAGTAAAAATAAATAAATCACTAGGTCAGAGCTCTCCTCAGCCAACTCCTTTAAAACTCTTAGGTATGTGATTTAAAAATGTTTAGTAGAGGCTGTTTAACACCTTCCTCAGTTACTAATGGGCTAGAAAGTACTTTATTATCCCCATGTGATATGAGTGCAACATCCTCCTTTCCAGATACAGAACAGAAATATTTATGGACTATTTCTGCCTTTCCTGCATTATTAACAAGTTTACTACCTCAATCTAGTAATGGGCCTACACCTTTGCTAAGATTTCTTTGGTTCCTAATATATTTGAACTCCTTATTGTCTTTAGCTCTGTTAGCCACAGATTTTTCCCTGATCTCTTCAGCTTCCCTTATCAGTATTTCCACTTTTTTCTATTTATTATATACTGCTTTTCTGTATTGAATTTCTGCTTTCCCTTTTTCTCTGAACCACAATGAGCTTTTAGCCAAAGTCGTCTTTTTTTTTGCAGAGGGGGGATGGGGTAGAATTATGGCTTTTTGGCCACCTAAAATTTTCCTAAAGAACTCCCAATTTGCATTCCCATTTTTCTGTCTACATTTTTTCTCTAATCAGTTTCACTTATAATTTTCCTCAGTTTTGGGAAATTGGTTTTTGTGTTAGAATTTTTAAACATGCTAGATAATTTTCTAATAATGCTACAGGTTGGTTTAAAAAAATCTAAATAAAGGTTCATTGTTAAATGCTACAGGATTTTTTTTCCACAAGAACAGATAGAAAAATAGACAAGAAATAAGGGCATGAACAAAATTCCCAGATTCAGTCTCTTTTACTTGAAGTTTGGATCCAGATCTGAAGCTAGCAGCATGCACCAATTATTCTTCCTCGACTAGGTTCTGTGTTACAGCTGACTATATTTACTTTTAGCCCAAAAAGGAAGGAAAAGAAAAACCTTCATTGATATTCACAATGATGTTTCACAAGTCCAGCATTATTTTTGTCTAAGAGAGTTGCTTTTAGAAAATGTGAGAACACAAGTTATCAGGTACAAGAATGGCTGTCAGAAGTGAAGAAAGGATTCTGCGGAGAGGGGGTATTACTGTATTAGTTAAACCATCAGGAGTCATTTAGATTGCCATGTGTGTATCCGGTGACTGAAAAGTGAAATTGATTGAGCCAGGTCACCATAGGAGAATATCATTTGGAATTTTAGCTACAGTAAATGCAGAATTAAATCTCTACTAATCAAGGCAGGTAGATCAATTTTGCAGTTGACAAATAAGTAACAGCTTCCTTTACACAGTCACTGAATGAACAAATTCTCTTTGTCCTCCATTTTCAAGCCAACTAGAACTTTCCCCAGCACTCGAATGCCCCAATAAAATCCCATGATCCCCTAAGCTCTATTTTTGAAAATGCATTCAACATTCATTAAACTACTATCACCAGGCTTTACAAGGATATCACCACCCTAGTGTCTACATGGCTAGATTCAAAGCAAGACTATTTCCTCAAGCACAGGGTACAAATAAATACACATCATTCCAGGCAGCAGCACTTACCCAACTTTAAAAGCAGAGACGGGAGAATGCCTTGCCAGTTGGCTGTGTGCTAGGGATATACAGTAGCGAATAGCCTGAACAAAGGTGTGTTTTACAACACTGTCTGAATGTGGCCAGCTTCAGGCTTAGAAATATTCTTAGTGGGAGCTAATTCAATGGGGGGCGGGGGATTAGATTTGTTGTTGTTGTTTTTTTAAGTCAAACAGCCAGACTTTTCCCCACCTCAGCCTCCATGGTGGCATAACATCTATATTTATCACACAACATTATCTATATTTATTACACATACAGTTCTGGAAGCTAGTTTTGAAAGTATATGCTCATTTACAGATAGTAGGGATTTTTCCTGGACAATGGAGGTTGAGATTTTGGCTTAAAACACGTTGTTTACATGAAAGCAATTAATGTTTGACAATTCACAGGAAGCCACTAATTGACCACAATGTGATTCAGTTTCAGGCCTGCATTATCTGAATTAAATCATTAAACAAAATAAAAGGTTCAGAAAACAAATGCCGTAGTGACCTAGCTCCCACGAAGGAGAAGGCTGGAGCTTAGGTTGCAGACCGTAGCATTTTCACTGCTCTTACAGCTACGCTGCGCTTGTGATATAGTAATGAACTGACGTAGGCCTTTACCTGGGCCTAGAGGAAACTGCACCATGTGCTACTGCTGCATTCTGTACACAACCGCTCAGCCTGGGGGCAGACTGTCAAAACTAATTTTTCAAGTAAATGGTCTGTAGTTGGGGAAGTCAGTGACTGATGAGGAAGTGACTCCACCATGCACTCAGTGAGGATTTCCAGCAATGAAGAGACAAGTCAAGGATTGCTCCATTGAGGGAAACCCTTTCTCCTCCACCCCTAAAAATAAATACTTAGAAAACTGCTAAAGCTAGATCCAGCACAGTTTAGGGATGCACAACCCAGGAGGGGCCATGGCTTATGCCATCTGATCTTCCCACTGTCAAGTTTCTGGGCTGGGCCAGGGGCCAGTGCAGTTCCCAGCATAAGTAGAGCATTTGTTGAACATGTGACAGCTGCCCACTTCCACCAGTGGGCTTCACTGCAGGTTAGAAGAGCTGAAGTGCAACATATTCTGGCTGCTCCCATTCCTACCTTCACATGCCCCTAGCTGGTGACTGCTTGGGGATGCTGCAGGGCTACCTAAACCAGCCTTGTGCCACCCCACATGCCAGGTGTTATTCCTCAAGGACCAGTCAAGCCAAGTCTGAGGCCTGTTAATGGTGAGATCACAGTACTCGGATGTTACTTAGGCATGACTCTTCCTTTAGATTTAGTGGATCTGACAGACACTGATACTGTTTGTTCAAAACACAGATTAAACTACTGTTCTGTTCTAGTCTAGGTTCTTATCTCTTAGGGTCATCTCCCGGGGATCTGTATTTCCACATTTTGATGAAGTGCCTGGACACCTGCACTGAGAAGTCAAGCCTGCCCTTTTTAGTTATATAAACACACCACATGTATCAATCACAGAGTATAATGTAGAATTGAGAGGAGTAACTAGAATCCATTTAACTTTTATAGGCAAGAGACACCAGGCCAGGCCAGGCTTGCCCTCAATTGGATGCCATAGGCAGACCACATTAGCCAATGAAGTTTTTCCATGCCAGTCTCGGACAGGGACAGGACTACCTCAATCAGCTTCCTTGCAGAATAAATCATTAATGGACAATCACAGGCAGACCCCAGAGTGGGAGTTCCAGTCTAGGCTAATTAACATGTAGGGGAATAACTAGATTTCATTTTAGTGGTTGTTGTAGTAAAGAGATCTGACACCATTAGGCTCTGAAGGCGATCAGAGATCAAAGCTTGCAGAAAAGATCGTTTGCTATGTGTTATGCCTGACCTGAGCTTTACTGGTATGAGTTCTCGTGTGACCGACTGTGTATACAGAAACAACAGCAGAGCTGTAGCAAAAGGCAAGTGAGATATGGTAGATGTTAGGTAGCATCTGATCAGCAAGTTTAGGAGAAAATAGGCTTTTAAGAGGAGAAAGGGGCAAAGACACAGAATCCAGATCTGGCTTTCTAGACTCGAAGTGTTGAGATATTTGGGGTGGCAGAGGGGTCTGTGTGTGTGTGTGTAATTATTAGTGACCAGTGACTTCCACTTTCCTCTCAGGTAAATAGAACTTATACCATTTCCCTTGATTGTGCCCAGTTCAGTTCACTGAATGTTTGACCCTGAAAGGGGGAAATACCCCATCTATGATGCTGCAGCTATCTATCTATATTGTGGCAAGGCACATTCTCAGTCTCACCAGCCTCAGCTGCTTTTTGCCTCAGTGAGACAGGCTTGGGGTAAAACAGTCCTTCATGGCTGCACAGGGGCAGTCTGTCCATCCATCTGTCTGTCCGTCCTTTTCTCAGCCAGTGTTTTGGGCTTGTTTTTCTCCCTTAGGGGAGGGAATGCAGCCTCCTCTCCTGGAGAGGCTTACACCCTTGCTACTAGTCACCTACTGGTAGCTTGACTTTCTCCCTCCTCCCCTTCTCGCAACAGGGGAGGGTTTTAAAAGGTCTCAGGCAGCCCTTAGTTGGAATCAGCTGATTCTAGTTGACCTCAGGTAACTCCCTTTCAGCTGATCCTTACTGATCTCTGGTAACCCCTTCTCAGCTGATCCTGACTGACCCTTCCTCAGTTGTTAGGGAAGAGCACTCTAACCTTCTCACACTGGTTTTCTACCCCTCCTCCAGCAGCCGTCTTTCTGAGTTTATCACAACACACACAGACACACACACACCAGCTGCAAACTTTGTTGAAATAACTCTGGACCAGCTTTCTCATTCTTGATTCTCAAATCCCTTCCCATCCAGGTCTTCATTCTCAAATGCTTTGTTCTCCACTAGGTGATTTCCCACACTGGACTTTAAATGTTGGTCTACACTAAGCGTTTAAACTGATTTTAGCAGCATTAAACTGATTTAATGCTACACCCTTCCACACAACAAGGCCCTTTATATCAATATAAAGGGCTCTTTAAACCGGTTTCTGAACTCCTCCCCAACGAGAGGAGTAGCACTGAAATCAGTATTACCATATCGGATTAGTATTAGTGTGGCTGCAAATTGATGGTATTGGCCTCCGCGCGGTATCCCACAGTGCACCATTGTGACTGCTCTGGACAGCAATCCAAACTCGGATGCACTGGCCAGGTAAACAGAAAAAGCCCCGCAAACTTTTGAATTTCATTTCCTGTTTGCCCAGCGTGGCGCTCTGATCAGCACCGGGTGGCGATGCAGGCCAAATCCAAAAGAGCTCCAGCACGGACCGTACGGGAGATACTGGATCTGACCGCTTGTATGGGAGACAAATTGCTTTCTATCAGAGCCCTGTTTGCAAAGACGAAATGCCAAAGCATTTGAAAAAAATCTCCAGGCTATGATGCAGAGTCCACAGCACAGTGCTGCGTGATAAGCGTAACGGAAGTCAAAGAATCAAATGGACGCTCATGAGGGAAGGAGGGGGTACCGAGGACTCCAAACTATCCATAGTGCCCCAGGCTAGTCTCAGAAAAGTATTTTGCATTCTTGGCTTGAGGCTCCCAGATGCCTGTAGCGTCAAAACACATTTTCCGGGGTGGTTCAGGGTATAGCTCGTTAATTTACTCTCCCCTCCCCGCCGTGAAAGAAAAAGGGGAAAAAGTCGTTTCTTGACTTTTTCATGTCACCCTATTCTACTGCCATGCTGCTGGTAAGACGCAATGCTGTGGCAGTAATTGCAGTATCCTCTCCACTCCCTTCCTGGTGGCAGACGGTACAGTGCAGTAGGACTGGTAACCGTCCTCGTCATCAGCCCGTGACTGCTCCTGGCAGGTGGGGAGATGGCCTCAGGTGGTCGGCCGGGGGCGCGGGCAAATAGATAGCACCGCGAGTTTCCAGTCGAGGGTAGCAGAACGGCTGGTAACCGTCTCATCATAGCAACTGGGCGCTGAGGTCCTGATGCGAGCCCCCTCCCCCTTTCATGTGGTTAAAGAAAAGATTCTGTACTGCCTGGAACTACATCCATACAGCTGGCTCTGTGGAGACATCCTTCCCCTGACAGCGCGCTTACATGTTCTGCCGTGCGACGGTTCAGCCAGCTTGCTCCGGAAATGAGAGGGCGTGCCTCCCCGCTCGTTTTATTCACTACAAAGCGTCAGTGTTTCTATATTCCTGCATTCTTTATTTACTTCACAACAAATGTCAGGAGACACGCAACGGTAGCCCAGAGGTGGGGGAGCAGGGGATACAACAGTGGGGTTGTTGCAGGCACCCCTAGAATGGCATTGTTCCATCATTTCTGCGGGATCTGACATTGAGTGGCTTACTCTCTGGTTTCTCTAGTACACTTGCCACCATATTCTAGGCAGGACTGACTATATTTTTAGATACCATAAAAGAGGGATTTGATTCGGGGAAGTAATTTCCATTTTGTCTGTGCGCCCCCGGGCGCTTGACCTCAGCCAGGAAGCACCCATGACAGCAGCAGCGGTAGCAGAACGAGCTGATAACCGTCATCTCATCGCCAATTTACAATGCCAGTAGACAGTACAGAATTGATAGACTGCTCTGCTATCTGCGAAAGGCAAATGAATGCTGCTTGCTGGTAGCGCTGCAGTGCTTGCCTCTGTTAGCGGAATCCAGTAGCCATACGGTGACAGTAAAAAAGCTGAACAGGGGCTCCATGGTTGCCGTGCTATGGCGTCTGCCGGGGCAATCCAGGGGAAAAGGGCGCGAAATGATTGTCTGCTGTTGCTTTCACGGAGGAAGGAATGAGTGACGACATTTACCCAGAATCACTCGTGACACTGTTTTTGCACCATCATGCATTGGGGTCTCAACCCAGAGTTCCAATGGACAGGGGAGACTGCGGGAACTATGGGATAGCGACCCACAGTGCGACGCTCCAGAAATTGACACTAGCCTCGGACCATGGACACACACCACCGAATTAATGTGCTTAGTGTGGCCGCGTGCACTCGACTTTATACAATCTGTTTTACAAAACTGGTTTATGTAAAATCGGAATAATCCCATAGCGTAGACATACCCTAAGTGTATGCTCCAGTTTCTTCCACGAGCAGTTTCCTTTCTGCCTGCTATGGGCCCCCAGGCTGCAAGAGGAAAGCAGATAAAAGAGCAAAGTTCTTATACACTCAAGGAAAAATTCTGGCAGGCAGGTTTATCCAGCTTGCTGTTGTGTTATACAGGTCAGACTCGACTTCTGAGGTTGGTTTTTATGAACTGTGTATTTTCCATAGCAAACATCTCATCACGTCAGACATTCATCGGGCTGCTGTGTAACCCACAGCAGGCTCTTAAGCCCAAATAACTTCAATACAAAGTACTTGTACGATTCCCATTTCAATGCACATCTCTTTGTCACCCCCTGCCTTAAAGATCTGCCATGCAAGACAAGCACTGACACTCAGCTCTAGAATAAAGAGATGAAATAATTGCAGTGTGGATTTCAGTGCGTCTCACGTGGTTTAAAGGAATGTGTTAAATCACAGGTGGGCCTGAGTGGCAGAATTCATAGCTGGACCTGGGCCTTCTCAGTGCTTGGGTGAATTTGGTTCCAATGCTCGGCTCTGAGCAAGATTGGGTCTGGAGACAATCTGAACTTTTTCAGCTTTGTGGGGTTCGGATTTAGCCCATTCAGAGCCTGAGGCCATTTGTAAAATCTCAAAGTGAGCTCAAACAGCCCCAGAGCCCACAGCTGTTCACATCCAAGATCTTGGGTCAGGCCCTGAACAAAAGTGTTATTAGTGTCCCTCATAACATGATTGCCATTTTAGAGTCTGCTCTACACAGGTGTTACCCTATTTTGAAGGCTTTTATGTGTCTCCTGAATTTGTCATAATTGATTGTAGTGGAAGGAGGAGGACAGATAGATTGGACTCCAGGGGCTATTAGGTGCTGAGTATCTGAACCTCTAATGTACAGAATTGGGTCCTAGATCCTGCAGTCCTCTTCTGTGCTACCTGCCGCTGATCTGGTGCAAAAGCATTAGTTAAACTACTGGTGGCAGGCCAAGGCAAACTTCATCTGCCATGACATGTTCAGTTTTTCCAACAACAAAGATCATCTCCCACTCCCACCCTCAACATCAACCTTCTAAGGCTGCACTTGTTCCTGCTGCCCCAGGGAAGCAGAGCATGGGAGGGCTGTCCCCCTCCTTTTGTAAGTGCAGCCTTTATTTCATGTAAGAGTGCTTACCGGAAAACAGAACAACCACTCCCTGGGTAGTCTTATACCAATCTAGTGCTTACATTATTAAAACGATTCTCATAGCAATGCTAGAGTTAAGGATGGGCTACTATTCTCATGACAAGAGACTAGTTTTAGGGCTTTCAAACTCCACCTCAAATTTTTGCTACAAGTAAAAGTGGAGCTTGTTTGTTTCTTTTGCCTTCAATGTTGTAACTAGTCAAACAGCAGCTAAACAGAGCAGGAGCTTTTTGCACTCCCATTCCTGGAAGAAAAAAAAAGTCGCAAGTAGTAAGCTTCCTCTTGACTTGTGATGCTACAGCTGGCACCAGAATAATTGGTTGCCTAATGTGTTTGCTCTGAGACCAAAAGGAAGTGATGCAACCACTTGTTTCCTCTGATGACAGCCCCTGGCTGGGAAATAAACAATCTGAGAGCAGTTGTACAGGCTCTGATGTCAAGAGGGCTCAGGAAAGTTCTCCAAATTTGCAGATGAAACATTGTTTATTCCTTGTAGCTATTTGCCCCATCTGTTTTTCCTGGTGTGTGTGGAGGGAGGTGAAGTATGTGTGGGGGGGGGGGGTGTTAACATGATAGTTTGATGTTTTATGTTGTCTTTTTGGTGTGATACTTCAAATCACATTTGTTATACTTATACCAAAAAAAAACCCAAACCCAAACAAATTGCTTAAGATCATCCACAACATAAAAGCATGAGAAGCAGCATTTCACAGGGGGAATATCTGTGCCCCGACAGTCAGATCCCACCATCTGGGACTTCTCCAGCCCAGAGCATGCTGGGGTATATTGGGAGAGGAAGGGTGTTGCCAGAAGGCTTGGAGTTTTGGCTGTTTGAGGCTGAAGGGCAGCCCTGAGATGGCTATGGTATGCCCCAAGGGCTGCTCAGCTTATTCCAGAGGCCAGTCAGGCTCATATCATCCAAGCCCAGAATTCAGGATATGCCAAGGTAGGATAATGTCACGCCCAATCTATACAACATGGAACAAATATCTGCAGGGGCACGAGGTGGTCAGGAATATGTTATGTTTGCCCAGAACAAATGCTTCACAGAAAGGCTTACCTGCCACAACAATAACCCTATGCTAAGAGATGCCATACAAGCCTCAACCCTAGGCCTTGGCAGAGGACTTCAGCCAGTAAGATCCCTAACTCTTGGCCTCAAAGCCCTCCCACCGCTACCCTAACAAACAAACCTTGGAGCCCCACCAGCCCGCGACCTGAACACTAGGCCAAGGAGCCTCACCAGCTGCAATCCTAACCCTGAGCCAGGAAGTCCTCCAGGTCCGAACCCTAACCAAGGTCAGATTCATCCACTTGCTCTCATGCCCCTGTCTGTCAACATGAGGAAAGTAATATTGACTCCTCTCCTAACATTGCTAAGATAAAGTTTATATTTGAACCACTCAGCATAAGAGCCAAGTATTATTGCTATGCATCTGAATACCATAGATTTTGTTTCTGTATAATTTCATATAACCACTTTCAATTAGCCCTGGTTCCCCTCTTCTGCCCCCTGCCCTCACAGTCCTTGAACTATTCTACCAAAGATGGACCTTAATTTCCATATTTCTGTAATCATCTTTCCCCCATGTCATCAGCCTGCAGTTGCGCTTGAAATATAAAGATTAAGGAGAATGGAAATGCAATTTCTTTTTAAAAATGTCTTCGTTTTCAACCAGCAGCAACAAAAATTACATGAAGATCAAAGCGAAAGGACCCTCTACTTGGGAACAACTCAAAAAGAAAATTGACAGTTGATGCATTATTCCACCATGTAAAATATTGCTATACCATGGTACAGCTCCCCCCATCTGTACCAGGGTAATTGCAGACAATATTAGTCTAACAAAACCTAGCTGAATGCCTGGGTAAAATTAGATCTTAGGCTTTTGCAAACAGCCCCCCCAGTTCAGGTCATTGATCTTGCAGCTAAAGCTCTATTGAAAAATAGACTATGCTTTTTAAAGTTAATCAACCATTAAAGATTCTGGTCTCATTCCATATGTTCTCAGCACTTTTTTTTTTTTTTTTTTAAAGGCTAGGTAAATAAAGTTCCCATTGTAACTTGCTTAATAATTCTGGACACACTGACAAAATCCTAGATGTGAGGCTGTCGTCTGCTTTGCATTGCTTCCTATTTTGCTGTGGCTGTTCTTTAAAGCCAATATATCACAATCTGTGCATAATGCTAAGTTCATTCACGTAACCAAGGTATTGTCTATTATCTGGACATATCTGCGATATGCTGCAGAGATCAGCCCACTTCAAAGTGGTATCTAAGGACTCCCTTTATCTTTACCTACTTTTATGCCCCCGTTTATTTTTTGTTACAGATGCAGAAGTGTTTCTACCTGGTGAGCAGCAATGGAGAGTACTCATCTATGGGGATTTACTGGCATCAAGATTTCATTTGTTCAGAGTTGTATCAAACAGCAAAATACCATGAAACTAGAATATCAAGACTAGGACAGTGCAGCTCACACATGGGCATAAATCAGTTCATTGTAGTTCTTTTATTCCTTTTGGATTCTCGGAGGCCAAGGTGTCCAGATCCTAGACAGCCTGTGAAGTCTACAAGCTTCATTTTATTTTTCCTCTAATATCACCAAGTGCATTTAAGGCTCACAAGAATAAAGGATTTATAGTCCCATCTTGGGCCCGGCAGATGAGGAGGGCCTAGGGGAAGTCTCTCACACACAGCTCTGCCAAAGAGCTGACTTCCTATCCGTGTCCTGGGCCCCTCCTCAACCCACAGCATTACTCAGGCCCAACAGAGCAGCATTTTTGTGCTATTCAGTCCTGTAGACTAGGATGATTCCATCTCCTTCATTTCACTTGACACAAGCACAGCTTGGGGCTCCAGCAGGTGGTGGGAGACTAAGAGATTGAACTCGCCATCTGCTAGATCCAGTTAAGCATCTCCACACCTGGTCATGCACCAGCTGAACTACATTTAGAGGAGTGAAACTGGCAGCCAACCTAAGCATTAGAGCAAGGTTGTTTATCCTGCCTCAGAGGTGTGTACCTTAGAGGCTGGCTCTGGGGAGGAGCTTTGGGCAGAGGGGCAGATACTTGTTTCAGACTGGCCTAGGCACTGCTGTATATTCTGCAATGTTCTGAAAAGTGATCCCTCCCCACAAGGTCCCTGAGGCACAGTGAAGATGGCGCAATGCCATCCCTCAGTGAGCCCTGTTGCTGTTTTGGATGCTGGTGGCAGATCTTTGGGACTGCCTGCTCTTGCATCTCCCTAACTGCTAAGAGGAAGAGGGGGCAGCAGAGTCCTGGTGATAACACTGCAGTTGGGGAGGACATATCAAAGTAGAAAAGTGCTGTTCCTGTTGATCAGAGTGGATGATGAACGTCACTCTAGGCAGGGGCAGGGCACATGTTCCCTATGGTGCAGTAACAGGCATAGCTTAGAGACCCAGCACAATATCTGAAACACAGCCAGAATCTCATCTCCCACTCTAGCTGCTTGGCACCACAAAGCAGTGGGAAAGATACTCTTAGTGGCAGCGAGGAATGCTGCTGCTTTAGGGGATTCTCCAGTTGGTGTAAAGGTAATTTAGCCAGTATGATGCCACTCAGTTGGCACACGCAAACACTCTGATTATGGCCCCACTCTTACCTGTGCCAGGGGTCCAATCTGGCCCCAGTTTAGAAGGAAATGAAAAGCTGGTGTTAAGAGCTCTCTTTTGTCACTCCCTTGGTTGCTGTAGTAAGCAGAGCTCAACTGGACCATGTAACTACAGGCCTGAATCTCAGCAGGGTCAGCTCAATCTTTTTTAGATGAAACATCAGAGATGCTGAGTTGCTAATGCTCATACACAGTAAGCATGACACTTAGAGAAGGGTTTCTCCAGGTCCTTGTCCCCCCACCCCAAAGAAACCTTACCTCCCCCCGCACCCTCCAGTGTTGTGCAGATTTTCACAGTTGTGAATGTCCATTTGCCCATACAGTTACTGTGGCTGGGTACTTTTTGCTCTGTGCATGCAGCCATTGTAATGAGGTATAAAAAGGGTGCATGCAATGCAGGAAATCTTGTCCCAGTTATCTACCAAGCTGTTGCTTTCCTATCCCCATCACTGGTCACATTTCAGGGATGCTGTGGAACTAAAGTCTGAGACAGGCCCTGATGAAATCTAAATGACTCAAAGGAAGCAAACTGCTTTGAGACCCTTACTGGGAATCACAGCCTAGGGTCTCTGCTCTTTCCAAGTGATCAGCAGAATGAAAGAGCTGGAGAGCCACCCTAGGAGGAAAAGGGTTGATTTGACCATTGCAGAGTACAGTATGCAGGCAATCCAGGCAGTGTGCACTATAACACTGCTTTTTTCAGTCAGGCCCTAATGCACTAAAGATGCACCTTCACTCTTCCATAGAGGGCAGTGTTGTTTGGACTACTATGCTTTCAGGTAAAGTCACAAACAGTTAAGTAAAAACAATGAGCAGTCTCATGGCACCTTAAAGACTAACAGATTTATTTGGGCATACGCTTTTGTGGGTAAAAAACCCACTTCTTCAGATGCATGGAGTGAAAATTGCAGATACAGGCATAAATATATTGGCACATGGAGAAGGGAGTTACCTTACAAGGTCTTTAAGATGCCACTGGACTCCGTTATTTTTGTGGATACGGACTAACACGGCTACACCTCTGGAACATTTAAGTGTTACAAATTATATATTTTCCCCAACTCCATGCTAATTCAGTTCACAATGGCAGATAATTACAGTGAGCAATTACAGGCACAATCCTCTGTCTGTTGTTCGCTGTCCGTTTTTCAACTGCAAGAGGCTTGCCATGAGTCTCTGACAGGGGGTGACCCTAAGAGTAAACACAATGAAAAATGCCACCAAAGAGATGCTTGAAGCACATCCCATGAAACCTTTATCAAAGAAACGATGCCATAAGCACAGGCCCATGAGGAAGTTTCATATTCACGGCAGAGGATTCTGAATGACTGCAGTGCTACAGCAGAGTCAAGGGAGGTCAGCTTAATCTAGTCAGTGCTATTAAAATTATTTTTTTTTTAATCTCCCTCATGCTGCTTGAATGAAAATGGAATATGCAGTATTCTGTCTTGTTTCAAGCTGAGCCAGTGACTAGTTGACTTGTCTCAAATTCTTGCCTCCCCACATGGCAACTATGGCTTTTGTTGAACTAAACTCCCCCACCAGTTTCATTCTTTTCCACTCTCTGCCTTAACCTTTGGAGCAGATTGCATTAGGACTGTTAAACACAGATGCCGTACTCAACTCCGGAGGTACCAGCATTTCGAGGGTGCAAGAAGCAAATCCTATATAAAGGGATCAAAGCATTTTGTAAACCTAAGTTGAAAAGTGCTACTGAAAGAGTCAGTGGGTGACCTGCTCAGCTAATCGTAGGGATAGAGTCAGAATCTCCTCTGTTCTTATTCCACTAAATCACAAGGTGGACTTGAGCCAAATTTTCCAAGAGTGGTCACTGATTTTTTGGGCTTTATCTTTAGACATCTTGGGTCTGATTTTCAGAAATGCTGAGCATTCAGAATGCCCAGTGAAAGTCAATGGGCGCAATGGGTGCTCTGCACCTGTGAAAATTAGGTCAAACAAATCTCCTGTTGGATACCCAAAAGCTAAGGCACTCAAAAATCAGTAGCCATTGTTGGAAGTGTTGACTCTAATCTGTGTCCACACCTCCCCTGACAGCAAAACTAATGATACCCACCTCAAAAGGATGCTCCCAGAATTACACAGTTTAGATCCAATTTTCAATAAAATGTGCACTTTTACACAGCTAATTTGGATATGCAATATCCCCTCAGTGTAGGTGCGTACACACTCTGATTTCGGTGTGCAAATTCCCCTAGTGTGCATGCACAAGACAAATGTGTGCAAAGGGATGAGCACACTTTTGTATGTGCAAACCTGCTCCTGACTTTGAGTGTGCACTTTGGAACAGTTAGAGTGCTGTAAAACAACAATGCAATTTTATTAAGTGTTAAATAACATTTCATACGTCATTACTGCTTCATGTCCTCAACCTGTCTGCATACACAAGAAGGAGCATAAATCACCAGTCTTGGGCATTGGAAATATTAGCTCTTCAAAGCTCTCTCCATAATTCATTACTAGCAACCACAATTATAGATGTTATTTCAAATAACCACTCGGAACAGATCCTGCTGCCTTCATGATCCGTTGTTTGCAGAGTGATAGCTTGTAAATTGATTCAGACAATTCATCTTGTACCTGAACAAACAAAATTAGTTTTGATGCTCTGCATTTCCTGTCGTGTTACACTGTGGTGTGGGACAATGGTGAACATGGTACAAAACAGAATGGGGTAAATGTCACCTGATATTGCAGATAGTGGCCTTCTAAAGAAGCCATATGCTTTATCAACTTAAAAATTATATCAAAGCAAAGGGAAATTGAAAAGAAGAGTTAAGGGAGGAGGATATTTACAGCTGAAATTTGAAATCAAATGGAGGGCCAAATTCACAGGTGCTCTGCATGGTGGCAAAGCTGCACAGTGGTAAGTGGGTGGAGAAGGTAAAGCCACAGCAGGAACAGAATACATAAGATTTATTGTCTGAAAGTAGATTCCTAACCTCCTGGTACTTGCTTTTCCTGCTACAACCCCTATCCTTTCCACATTCTCAGCATGTGATGCATCCACAAGCCAAGCTGTAACTCATATCATTTGCATCACTGGTAAATTTTACCTAGAGAATTCATATGAAGATGTGAATGACAAGGAGACTTTTCCAGGTAATAAGAGCAGAACGGAGAAGTGGCAAGACTCTGTGGAGACACCAAGAGGCAGCAGGTACTAGATCCTGCACCCACTGAATACCAAAGCGCTCATTGACTTCAGTGGCATGGGATCTGGGCCTGGATAAGCAGAGGGAGCAAGGAAGACAGTGATCATCTGCACAGCTACTAGTTTGTCCTCATCTTCTGCACATGTGACAAATAGCTTTGGCAAGATGCTAGGTAGGCAAAAGGACAATGCTCTAACCACATTGAACACATGAAGCTTTCAGGGAAGAACATTGTTTGGGAAGAGAAACTGGCTATGAGGCCAGCTGGAGTAATTCAGTGCTGGGCTTTAGAAGCCAAGGAGGGCAGCTGGTTCCCTGCATTGAGTGCGATAGTTAGGAACTGACAAACTTCATTTAGCTAGAGACATACACGTGTTGCATTCAGAAGGTTTTTTCGTTCTCTCAATCTCCTCTTGCGCTTTTGGTTGCGTTCTCTTTCTAGAGATCTCCAGCCATCATTGTTAGAAGAATGGGAGGAATCCAGGGAAAGGGAAGTATGTCATTTGATGTCACCAGTCTCTGAATTGTCCTGCTTTTTACTTAGGCCTATTCACGACCAATGTCCTACAGCACTGGTGCACACTCCTATGCTAAGGAGCATGGTTTGGGCATTAAAGCCTCCACTGGTAGTAACCCAAATCTTCTGTCACTCCTGGAGCAGCAATTCTGTCCTACAATAGCCCTTCATGTCTCAATCTTCTAGAGAGCCACCAGTGCTTGTCTTGGGAAAGGGGAAGCAGCAGCCTGCTGGTCTCATTACCTTCTAGCCTACTCCCCCATTCATGTACAGTCTGCTCATGGAAGGGCCATTCCTGTGCCAGGGGAGAATGCCAGGGTGTTTTTGCAAGTCATGTGTCTCTTATTATTCCCTCACAAAAAGGTGTTTAACCATGCTTGAGGTTGCATGTGAACTGGAGACCAGAGCAAGCCTGCTTCCCTCCCCATAGAGCCACTCTGGGTGTGCTTCCCAGGTTTGGCTCAGAACCCTCAGAAGCCACCATTTGCTACTGTTTATCTTCTTACTGATATGTTTCACATGGCAATACCCTAAGGGCCACCCAGCAGACAGCAACTCCCTGCCTTTCCTGGCTCTCATCAGTTCCGCAGCAACAGAAAAACTTGCATTTTCAGAACTGCCAAATGGCCTTTGAAGGCTGCCCTGGGCCCATGAGCCATTGATATCAAGCCAGAGAATTTGAAAGCAATCAAGAAGCAGGTCTTCGACTGATTCCAACCCAGGCTATTCTCTTCTATTTCCCAAGTGACTTATCAAGCCAAAGGAATTCTTTACCAGCCTGACACTTATCCATCCTTCATTAGCTGATACAGCCAATGTAAATTGTGCACCTGAGTTTTGTTTCTGTATGATATTAATTCCAAGCCTGCCCTTGTCTCATGTGTCCTGTGAAAGAAAGAAAAGAAGAACAAAAGAGACAAGTGGGGAATTATTTCCACCTCGTCATTCACTACTAATAGGCAATGTTCCACACAGCACTGACAGAGCTGAGACATAGGCGAAATGACAAAATAAGTAGAACTTATTTATAATGGCCACAATCTTTACAATAGGTGGCTGGCATCACTAACGACTGGCCATGGAATAACTGCATATATTTTAATATTTGCATTTGCTGCCTTCACCTTGCCTACTGCATTAAATCATTGGGTCAGGGAGAAAGTGGTATGCAGGCTGTGAAAGAGTCTCCTTTCCTTTTTAATGGAAGGGACAGGCGCCACTGGAAAATGACTTTGCTCTCCTAGGATGTGTGTCTAATTCAGTCCCTTCATTACACCACAGATTCAAAGTTTCTTTTCAGACGGCAGTGCTTCAGGGAAGAAGAAAAATAAGCAGCCTTAGGCATGTTATTTCCAGACCACCCCCAGCCTGGCCAAGGGAGGAGGTCAGCAGTCACTTCCAAACCCAGGTCCCCAACATGGCACCATAGTGTACTCTGGCCTGACCAATGGACTAGCAGATTGGCTACCAAAATGGAGGCAAACTTTGTGAGCTGGTTGAGATACTTAATGTTTGCAAAGCAATTGGACTGACATGTTACCAAGCATAGTAAATATGTCGTCTTAGGCCTTGTCTGCAGCACTCAGATTTCAGCCACCAGCGTAGTTGCTCCAGAGCAAGCCTCTCGTGTAGACTGAGTACCATGCATTTTACACTAGAGTAAGAGTCAGCTCCCTCCTCTCACAGCCAGGTCATGTGGCAAGGCAACACCTAGCTTCTGTTTCCACCTAGGGGCCCCTTATTGCACACAGGCTTCTCTCTGGGTTACCGTCACCCCTGCCGGGAGCTGGGGTAATAGAAATTCTGTCTCTTTGTATCAGCCTAGTCAGTTAATGAAATCTAGGCCAAGGACACAGCATGTCAGTGGAGCATTAACTTCAAGCCAGATTGTCAAACGAGCTCAGTTTGTGGGGCCCAGGAGTCCTAAAAATCTGGTGTGGGTGAGAGGGAAGGTAGAGGCCTTCTAGGAAGACCTAATGGGTGCGGGGGAAGAGGATTCTTAGTGTGAAAAACCACATCATTGTATGCTAGCTGATGCACACTGAAGGTAAAAAAGGCATTTCTGGATGCTCCCTGGCTCTTAAATAACATGCTTTGGATAGAGGGACATGGCACTCCTCTCCACCCCTCCTACCGCAGCTCTCCCCCACAGAACTTCCCACTCCCCCAGACAGGTGCACTTCAATCCAAACACAAGTAAGTCAGAGGTGGCTTGTGCCGGGTCTAGAGAAAGAGGAATTTGGTTGCTCTTTACAGTAGCATCCCCTGCTGGCCAACAGGGCTATCATTACTTCACAGCAAGCATGGGGTATGTTGTTCCTAGTGGAAGGAGGGCTTCTAGGAAACCAGAAGAAAGTATCAACATGGACTAGAATATTCGGTAAGTTTCACAGGCTTTGCCTGCATTGAGCTGAGGTTTCCAAGCTGCCTGTCTGCATCTTGTCACCAGGTTCCTGTTATTTCCTCTCTAGCGTGTTTTTGTAGCTAGGCACCTGGTATTACTCTCTGTATTAGTCTCTGCCACCATGCAATAAACATCAAAGGAAAGTCTGAGTAGATGAGGAATCAAAGATCATGACACAGAGCAATAGCTAATAGAAAAGAATCCATTAGCCAGGCAGAGGCTCAATGAAATCATTATCTATCTGCCTTTATTAGATAGATCTAAGGGCAGGCTTTGTATTGTCATTAGCTGGTTGAGAAAGGGACTTTAGAGAAGCTAGCAGGCAGGAAAATCCCTGGTTGGCCAGGGTTTGGTTTTTAAGCTAAATGGGTTTGGACAATGGAAGAGAGTAAAGATTGGTCATGTTCCATGCAGGGACGGGAAAGTGACTTGGTTACATACACACACACACACACACACGTTTTGCCCTCTGAGAAGAGGTGCAAGGTATGAAGCCAGGGTCACAAAGTGAATCACTGAGGGGTGGAAGAGATAAGGAATCCAATAGAATCAGCAGGATCAAAATAAGACATTTTAATACTACATAGGAGTGTTTTTTCTCATAGTAGAAACTTGCTTTGCTAATGGACCATAAGCGCTCATTGACTGTCATTTTCCAAAGAGCCCATGTCAGCTGACTTGGGCTCAGGCCACGCTCGCAGGGCTATAAAATTGCAGTGCAGATGTTCAGGCTCAGGCTGGAACCAGGGCTCTGGGGCCCTTCTGTCTCAGAGTCCCAAAGCTCAAGCTACAGTCTTAACATCTACACTGCCCCACAGCCCAAGCCCAAGTCGGAGGCCACGGTTCAGCCAGCTGCTGCTGTTTCATTGCAGTGTAGACATCCCAAGTCCTATTGAGCTGCATGGCAACTCCAAGCTCCTGCAGGTATTTGACAATTACATTGAGCAGCCTTTTTAGTGACTACCATCTAACCTGCATGCTGGCTCAGAAGTCAGGAGGGATCCCTGTGTCTTATAATTATAGAGGTTAGACACATGTTTTATAAAAGATCTTGGCTGCAGTCCAGGGACTAAAGCCCACAGCACTACTCTGCAGGGGGAGGGGTGCAAAGGCAGCTGTCACAGCAGCACCTGGATTGTCCAGTGTCAGGGAGCACCCACAACCTCCATTTTCCTTCAATTCTCTTTCCAGCAGGGTAGCAGTCAGAGCTTGTTGGCATTTTGACCTCCCCCTCTGGGGCAGAACAAATAATTATTCAGCACTCGCCTGACAGCAATAGGCCTTTCCCCCTCAGTCCAGGAGTTTCCACACCGCCTCCCTCAGCGCACTAGAGGGACCTGCACCCATCTTTCACTACAGTCTTCAGCCCTAAATTGTGGGCAGCTGTCTACTCTAAACCAGGATTACCCCAGCTCCATCCTCTCTTTTGGCTATTTCCTACAGTGCGTGTCACTAACCAGGGCTTCTCCCCAGCACCCCCATACACAACCACCACCCTAGGCTCCTTTTGTAGCTCCCCTCTAGGCCTCGTCTCGGGCCCTTCCCAGGCCTGTTTTCAGCTTGGTCAGCAAGGAGACAGCACTAGTCCAGCCCTGGACTGTGACTCCTGGAAGGGCTTGCAGGAAACAGCTCCTCCTGACAGCTCTTACCCCATGAGAACACGCTGAATTTTATTCCCTGGTAGGCCTGGCCTTCAGTCACACTCTGCAAAAGATTGGGAGGGACCCAAGCACAGGTCTGAGTTGGGGACTCAAGGCTTAGCTTACCTATTGACAGTAACGTTAAGCCAGTTTAAGTCTCTTAATTCAACCAGACTTGGGCTCCATCAGCATCCAGCTCTAGAGGAGCACAAGTTACCAGTGGGTGAAATCTTTAAGTCTATGCCGAGAGGTTAGCCTGGGAGCTGAGTAAGGACTTCAGGATTTAGACCAATGTGTCCGCAGACTCATAGATGTCACCCGCAAGTCACGTGCCTTAGTAGCAGCTTATTCCCAGAGTGGAATTTGAAATGTATGTGATTGTCCATTCCTGAGATGGTTCAAGAGCCTCCACTCTCAGAGAGAAACCAAACCAGGGCTGGGTCCATGAAGCATCAGTTAATCCCTTTGTGGCTGCAGTAAAGATCGTAGCCTAGTCCTAGTGTAAATACTCAGCTGGAGGGTATAACTAGAGGTTGCAGGGGGTTCAAACTCTTTCCCTGCCCCCCACAAGCTAGGCAAGTTGTCAGAGGTTCACTCACAAGGGGGGTTGGCCCTCTCAAAGCTGGGAACAGCATAGCAGCCCCTCTGTCTGTCACGCACAGCTCAGCAATCTGTTCTTTTTTTGGCCCCCACCCTCCAGATAGGTTGCTTGGAGTCACACCCCTTCCAGGTGAACAGGAAAGGGGAACAAAAAGCCTAAAGTTCACTGCTCCTACACCAGGTCTTTGCTCTCAGTCCAGCCACAATAGTCCTCGCTCCTTTATTCTCAAGGTTTCCACTTCCCACTCTGCAGGGGGTAGGGAACCCAGACCCACCCTTCCTTCTGGGTTCCAGCCCAAGGCCCTTGCACCAAACAGCTAGGGTTCATTTCTTATACTCCCTCACTGATTCCCTGGGCAGCTTCCTACCTTGGCCTATTTGCAGGCACCTGTTGCAGAAGTCCATTCTCCAGTCCTCTCTCCCTGGAGGGTCAGTTCTCCATGCAGCTTTCTCAGGGTAGCTCCCAGCCCCTTTAGCAGAGGGGCTGTTCAGCTGGAGCTACAGCCTTTTATCCCAGCTGTGGTTAATCTGTCAGTTAGTCACAACTGAGGAGGTAACTGGCTGGTCTAATAACCCTTTCCTGGTTGCCACAGGGTGGGGTCTATATCGTGGGTAGCAGGAAAACCACCTCCTGAGCTAGCTTACTTGCTTAGAGAGCTCTACAATCCCTTTGGTCCTCCCTACTGCTCTTTTATAGGGGGAGCATGATCCTTCCCAGGTGTGCCTGTTTAGTAAGCAGGGTTGGCTGGCCTCAGGCACTTCAAGGGGTAAGTCACCCTGTTCAATTGTTCACAGGAATGTACTGAATTGACAGCCCTGGAGATTTTGTTTATCTACAGAATAGATGGCAATGCAGGCTTTTGGTCACCACCCTGCCTCTACACCACATTCCTGATCTGCAGAGACCACCTGTGCGTGTATGAAGAAAGGAGCTCAGTTTCCATGTTCATTCAATCCTTGCTCTTTCTGCTGTGACTGCCAGCAAGGACGGTGGATTTTGCAATGTAGATAGCTGTCCACTAGGAACTGGATAGATTCCCATAGACCTCTGGATTGTTGGCATATTGCTCCTCTATTTCCATCTCAAATTCAACCTATATAGCAAGTGCCTAATGATCCTCTCATATGGTATATGCTGGTCTAGGTCAATAGGGTTGCACCACTGTATGTGAGATAAGAATTTGGCCCACAGATTTGATTGGCAGCAATAAATTAATCTGAGTTAAACTTTCATATGTATAAGAGATACCTGAGTAAATATAGCAAATAATATGCTTAATTAGTTCAGGAAGTTCTTTAAATATTTTATGAGGCTACCAATGAGCTTTCTGCTCCGGGGCCTCTGTGGTATCAGAACTAGCAGGAAGGTGACATTTGCAAGACTTCTCCCATATGTACTTTCTACTGGTACTAAAGAAAACTTCCAGTTACATATGTGCAAGTTAAACTGCAGCCCCCTAACTGTTGAGTGACATTGGATTTTGTGAACTTTGTATTAAACCTTGAGTGACAGATTCTGCTCGTGCTTACAGCAGTGTAAATCCCGAGTAATTCCACTGACATCAGCGAAGTTGCTCCATTCTTACATCAGCATGAGAGCAAAATCTTCTGAGATCAGCATTTATTTAGTCCTGATAAAACTCCCCTATTTAACGTTTATCAAACACAGCTAAGCCTCACTTGGAGTACCAGAAATCTAAGCTCAACTCTGCTTTTTTAAATGGATCCTAAGTGGAATAACTGGTGTAACTAGAAACTGTTTAAATAGAAATGGGAAGATTGCTCCCTCAGCATGGTTACCTGAATCTGGCAACGTTTTCAGCAGCAGGAAGTGGTCCCTATGCTTTGTTATTCAGACCTTGCCTTCCCTTTTTGAGAACATTGTTGGGCTTAGCAGCTGACACAAAATCCTTCCAAATAGATGGCTGCACAGAGGATATTATTGGTACTGTTGTTATGCTCTAAACTGTGTATTTAAAAGTGCAGAGCTGACCTGGCCTTGACTAGTGGTTTAAATACTGTTCAGTATTTCCCCATTAAGAACTATCTCACATCCTAGCACATCCTGTCCTGTGGAGTTTGCCTGCTCCAGAGATTTTGAACTCAGCATATTAATAACAGCGCAGTTTGTTTGCAAGAAACAAGAAACATGACCCTACCTGAAGACAAGTTGATTTGTAATTTTAAAGATTTAGTTTCCAAAAGGCATGATCCCAAGCCCACTGCCATCAAAGGAAAGGTTCCCAATGGGACTTCAACGGGCTTTAGATTGGGCACAAAACACAAACTTCCTGTGCCAAATGGTACATTTCTTGACATTTTTTTGTGTCCAGATTTTTCAGGTTACAGCTAAAATTAGGATGATTTTTTTTTCGGGTCTCTCTGGCTTTCACCATTGTTTTCTTCAGCCACATCCTACACCTCAACTTCTTCCAGTGTGGCTGCTCAGTGTATCTATTGCTTCAGGAATCCTCCCATTCAAATTCAACTCATACACACTAGTCTGTTGGGGATGGAGAAGTTGAAGTGTCCTGAACTCTTTGGTTCTTCACAGCTAGGATCTCCCCAGTTACCTTTTCTTCAAAACATATTCACCGTCACCTGATCCTTCTTCCCATGAAACTAACTGGCTGCTATGATCATATAATTGCATGTCCTGAAGTGCGCATGCTGGATTTCCAGGTACAATTACTGTGAGGATTCACACAGCTGTGGTAATGGCTTGTGAACAGTTTACATATACAGGCAGTTACGAAAATCTGGGCCAGGCTTTGGGCCACTCCTTGGTCAGCCCTGTGCCACAGAAAAAAGACTCTGAAAAGGAAGACAACAGCATGGACTTGATCCCCCTGCATCTGAGGGTATGTAGAGGCCTTGCAAGTACTGGAAGACTCAAGCCTTGTGACATTTAATTCTAGACTTGGCAAAACACTAGGAAATAGCATATAGTGCTAAACTTGCAGTAAGAGAGGGATGGATGAATAATAATACCATATGCACTTACATAAAAATTTCCATCTGTAGCTCTCAAAGTGCTTTACAAAGAAAGCTAAGTAGCATTAGCTCCACTGTACACAAAGGAAACTGAGGCACAGAGCAGTGAAGTGACTTGCCTGCCTTCAGTTCAGTGGCAGACCTGAGAATGGAACCCAGAGCTTCTGGGCCAGTGCTGTATCCACTGGGTCACACTGCCTGGCTTGCCACCACTACACCTTTACGACTAAATCAGCAGGCCTCATTAGACAATCAGTCCTGTGGGAAGATGTTAAAAATACCACTGATGGGCTTGGATAGGAGACCATGCCCCTGGCCTGGGTATCTATATTCCTGATTAGCCATATATGGGTCATACCACTGTGCGTTGCTGCCTGTTACATCTGCAGCTCTGGGGAAGGTGCTGATTTGATGCATACAGGTAAATGCTGTTCTTAGACTCACAACATGGGACATCATAATTTTGAAAACCCACCGAGAAGTTTATTGTATTTCATGAAGGGCTGCTCTTGTCATTGCCATGATTGTCAAGTGTTAACCTTACTGTATCGAGTACCTTGGAACTTGGCAAGGAAGAAACGCAATCTGATGCTAATAGAAGTTGTTCTGACACCTGGTTGAAGCAGCAAATGAAGCATGTCCAATGGCTGATTTCATTGCATTCCATCAGTGTTTGGATTGTCATACTATTTCCCTTACAATTTTTCAATTCTAATAAATCTTCAAAGCTCCGTGCTCAGCAGCTATCTTTTTAAAAGGGAAACACACTCAGGAATAGGCATTTCTCTGGAAAAGGCTCTACATAAAGGGAAATGTTCTCCGATGCTATATTTAAAAGACTCTTTTTCACATTTGGATTCTCTGTTTGTGCAGGAGCAGAAGCACAATGGCCTGGCAAAGCCGCAACTATAGGGTTCCTCTTGGCTTCTCCTTCTGCTGTAGTTCTGGGGGTGCTCCTTAGCATGTGGCTGATAGCTTGTTCAGATGGCTGCCGAGATGTCCGAATTTCTTAGAACCAAGTAAGTTCAGACAATGATAAAGGGCAAAATAGCTCGTTGTTTGAAATAGGAAGAAAGAGAAATAAAAAAACAAGTTGGGATTTGTAAGTCCTTCTGCAGGTGCCATTGTAGTTTGAACTCCCACCACTAGTGAAAGAAGCATGGGCGGTTTCTTTTAACCAACTCTTGCTCTAAAGTTTGCTTCACGCACACCCCAACTTCTCATGAGACAGATAAGGAACGGTAAAACTAGAGCTCACTCATCGCCAGGGGAACCCCTCTCTTTTGTTTTGAGCAGAGATGGCTCTGCGCTAAACAAAATGTGCTTTGTGGCTTACCGTCCATGTGATTTACACTCAGGGCCCAATCCTGCACACCATTAATCACCTGAGTAGTGCCACAGCAGCAGGGGACTCTTCAAATGAGCAAGGATTTGCAGGATCAGACTCATAGCTAGAGGAAGGGAAGACACTCATCAAGGGGAGTGACTCCAAGAACATCTTTATAGGCCTTTGAAAGTATTAGTAATGCTAACACCCCTTGATGATTCTCATGTACATTACATTGGTTTCAGGATGTTGTTCAGGGCTCTAAGCACATCAGCAGGTGCTCACTGTATAAATGCAATTATTATTATTGGACCAAATCCCACTTCCTGTGAACAGCCCAAATAACAAGACTACACACACAGTGGAGCTTTGCTGGGCAGGTCGGAATCTTGCCTTCTCCAAGCTATAGAGCTGCAGCAGAGTTGTACAGACACTGCTACTGCAGCCTCAGGGCTGCAATAGCCTCTAAAGCTACTGAGCCAGCAGGACCATCCCTTCCCCTGCCCTATTGCACAGAAGGGGAAAGGTTGGCTGGTGGATCCACTTAGTCACAGATCCACTGTCCACACTCTACTCCTTTCCCATCACCCGATAGCTCTGTTGCTAGGGTGCGTGACTCCTCCCATGGAGCCCAGCTCTGTAACAGACAAAAGCGTTGCCCTCCCAGCAAAGACTTCTGAGATCCTCCTCCCACGCAGCCAAACTACTGCATTTTCCCAACCTCTTTGGCCGTCTGTGTCTATGGCAGAGAGAGGGTTTCCACTGGTTATTATAATGGTCACTGCCTTCACCGTGCATTTTCTAGAGGACTGCTCAACTTTAAATAATGGCAACAAGTTTCTCCCACTCTGAACTGGGGCACACTTTCACTCCTAAAAATGTGTCCCATAGTTTTGGTATTGGCTACTCACAACTGCCAGATATTGAGTTTGATTGGCTGTGAGCCCATGCTTGTTTGTAACAAGCCAAACACCAGAAACTGGAAACCGTTTTTAAACCAGCAACAAAGCTTAGTTCTATGAACATTTAACAACAGATGAATTTAGAGTGGCAGGCAGTGCTCAAATGAAGTCAACATCATGCCCCTTATTTGCTTCAAGCCCACTTTCGCCTGCTTAATAAATCAACAAGCCAACATGTGAACTCACTAACGAAAGGAACGCTGAAAGCTGTTCAGAGAGAACTGCTTTACTTTTACCTGTGCTAATTTGGAGCAGCTACCTTTTTTAGAGCCTTATTCAGTTTATTTACTGCTCTGGGTTCCGTTAC
The DNA here is from genome assembly GCF_003597395.2 of Chelonoidis abingdonii. Classification (NCBI taxonomy): domain Eukaryota; kingdom Metazoa; phylum Chordata; order Testudines; family Testudinidae; genus Chelonoidis; species Chelonoidis abingdonii. The sequence continues at coordinate 8,597,937 of NC_133782.1, forward strand.
TTCAGGAGTAGGAGGAGTTTCAATCTCTGTTTGAAGGTCTCTCCTATTTTATTTATTCATGAAGGGGGAAAAGACACCATCACTAGAGGCTGGACTACGTTACACTCGTCTACAGTTTTACTGATATAACTATGTTGGTTAGGGGTGTGATTTTTCCTGACACCGTTATGCCAGTAAAAGTCTTAATGTGGATGCAGTTATATTGGTATAAAGGTGCCTTATACCCACAGAGCTTATTTTGATTCCCTAACTGGAATAAGCTATAACAGAATAAGCACTTTTAAGTGTGGACAAGCCCTCCGAAAACGGAATAAAATACAGCAATGAAGTTAAGCTGCAAAGTTCTGATCCAGTTCCATTACTTCCCCACACTGCAAAGTTTGGATCTAGAATTTTGGTTTAGACCCATTTCTAATTGTTTGGGTTGTGATGGGTATGTGAGTGTGAGAGGTTTCAGCTCACACATTCTTTAAGAAAAGCTGCCTGGAGAATATGCATACTAAGATGAAATCAGAAGTGGTTTTAGTGATCAAAGCAGGGCTATCTTATTGTAGGAGAAGCTGTCCATTTAAACAACAATACTTGAGCTGTCAAGATAACAAGAGATGCCTTTCAGCTCTATGATTATTGTGCATAATAGATATCTCAGGGCAAACATGATGCTGTCTGGACTTTAGGAACAGTCTCTTATCTATTCCTCAGAAGGAAAAAGGGTGTCTCAATGAATAAAGTCTAAGTAGATTGTATAAATATGATATGATAGAAGTTCCACTTGAAGCCAATGAACACCACAAAAATATTTTATTGGATCCTAAAGATGATCACAGCCCAAAACCCTGGATCTAAATTTCTTAGATGGTCCCTATCTTTTTAACAAACCTAACAAAATCTCAGGTGTTTGTCCCTTAATTTGGGCTATTGAGATTCTGCAGACAGGTTTCACAGCATGAACCCATCTGTGCATCTGACACCTTGGCACTGGTAAACATCTGCCAGAAGTCTTCATGAATTGCAAATAAAGGAAGGAGATAACAAACAGCACTGAGATGCAATAGAGGCATGTATGGTGGGCTCAGAAACCTGGTATGCATGAATGCATAGAGCCTGTAACCTGAATGGCTTCCTCAAGTGATACTATGACAACAATATTATCTAGGTTTCAGAGTGGTAGCCGTGTTAGTCTGTATCAGCAAAAACAACAAGGAGTCCTTGTGGCACCTTAGAGACTAACAAATTTATTTTGGCATAAGCTTTTGTGGGTTTTAGCCCAAAGAAAAATATTATCTAGAAGACTCAGCAGAAAACTGGGGATTAAATGGGACTCCAAGATGCTAAGCACTGGAAACAGGAAGAATAAGAAGCACTATCAAAGAATCAACCCTGGAGGGGAGAAGAGATTTCCACCAGGAAGGCTGGATAAGCAGGATGGATAATCAACAGTGCCTCAGAGGATAATCAGTCACTTTTTTTATCTGAATGAGAATTGTGTTAAGCACAAGAGCAACTGCAGTGCCTGCCATACCCAGCACATAAATCTGTGTGCAAGTCACAGCAGAGACCATGAACATGATTGATGCTGAGCAGAGGAAGCATGTCAAAGGCAACTAAAAATGAGTCCCTGCAGGATGTAGGAATGAATACAGAAAACAATGGAAACAGACAGGCTGATGTCAATAAGCTACGTGCAAAACTATGAGAGTGCCATGTGTGAGGGCATGGCTACAGATTCCCAACCACCAACCCCAAAGGTTATGGCCAGTTGCTACATTCAATGTTTAACTTCCCTAAAAATCAGGGAAGTTGGGAAGCCGTTTCTCGTTTATACTAAGGGCTTGTCTACATGAGTAAATTAACTGCAGTAGCTATTCCTTAATAGCTCCCTAGATGCACCTTCTTATTTCAGAATTCCAGCACTTTAAATTCATACCCTACCTTAATCCAAAATAACTTTCAAGTGTAACAGGGCTTAGGGGCTTGTCTACACTGCACTTTTAGTGTAAAGCGGTCTTAAAGGGCACACACATTACTTTTGCACCCTCTTTAAAAATAGGTGCCAGCTGCAAAGCTTATATCCAGAATGAGAACTGAGCTCAGGAGAGTTGCTATCTGAGTTAAGGCTCATGTCCATCTGACAGGGTAGCAAATTCAAAATGGATAGAAGTATAAAATAATTCTTCAACCTGTGGAACTCATCACCTAGGGAAAATTTATTTAAAGAGGTTAAATATTTACTGGTGAAATGTACCACTGTGCAGAAGGCCCACACAAGGAAGGCCCTATGCATCCCTTAAATCCCATTTTGGACCCTTGAGACTTGAGTGGTATATAAGCCCCAAAGGCCTAAGTGACACTTAAATCATGCACAGGACTAGCATGAACCTTCTGAACAGTGCTGAATTTCACCTTATATGTACATGTCTATGATATGCACTAGATGGGCAGGTAGGTCAGAAAGCTAGAAGTTCTATTAACTACCTCATGCTTCAGGGTTTAATCGGATCACCTGTGGGGGCAGGAGGGAATTTTTTTCCTACTGCCAAGATATTGCACAGTTGTCCCAAGCACATTTTTAGGCATTTCTTGTCTTTCTCTGAAGTAGGAGATAGAGGTCATTGCTAGAGCAAGATACTCAACTACACTGATAGTCTGCTCTACTATGTCAACTGTCAGGTAATTAATACTGCAAGGAGAATTAGTCAGGGTTAGCCACAGTCATTAAGAATTTAGACCATATTTCAGTCTGCAGATTGTTTGCAACCATCTTAAAATACCTTAATCACCCAGTACTGTTTCTGCTTCCTGATTGGATGATGGAAACTTTGTGAGCAGGAGAACAAGTGATGAATGTAAAAGCAGCAGAGAATCCTGTGGTACCTTATAGACTAACAGACGTTTTGGAGCGTGAGCTTTCGTGGGTGAATACCCACTTCGTCAGACGCAGGTAGTGGAAATTTCCAGGGGTAGGTTATATATGCTAGCAAGCAAGCTAGAGATAACGAGGTTAGTTCAATCATGGAGGATGAGGCCCTGTTCTAGCAGTAGAGGTGTGAAAACCAAGGGAGGAGAAACTGGTTCTGTAATTGGCAAGCCATTCACAGTCTTTGTTTATTCCAGAGCTGATGGTGTCAAATTTGCAGATGAACTGAAGCTCAGCAGTTTCTCTTTGAAGTCTGGTCCTGAAGTTTTTTTGCTGCAGGATGGCCACCTTAAGGTCTGTGGTCAATAGTGAATAACTAATAACAGATCATTAATAATGCATTCACAGACCCAGAATCATTAGGAGATCGTAAACATTTTCATGAATACCCAGTGGCTGCCTGAATACTTACAAGTGACAAATAATATGACCCCCTCAAATGGCAGCAAAGTGAAGCTGGCCTGTTTGTTCATTAAACAGTTTATGATCAAACGCTCACAGGAATCTGAAGATCCACTCACATTAGTGCCAATATAACACCCAGTATTGAAAAGGGGATCACCTGTTCTAAATATAGCAGCAGATCTATTGGAACATACTGATATTCAATCAAACTTATCTTTAAATCTGGTCTCCTCATAGCTTCCCTGTAGTCATGCATGAAGTTATTTGGAGTCTAACTAATGCACAAATAGCCACCTTCATCTGCGGTACTGGACTATTTCAAGTAACAATATTTTTATCTCACATATGGTGCATATTCTCTGTATTTTTGTGGCTTTGCTTTTAATCTTATTCAGTTTCTTGTGCTGGTGGTGACAAGCACATAGTGACATCCTCTGACAGGTCTGTGAAATGACTGCGCAGAACCCTTCTGTTCTCAGGCTTTGTGGTACTGAGTTGAATCATTACTTCCTATACATATGGGGAAGCTTCTCTCACTACTGCAGACCCCAGGAAGAAACAGCAGCAGAACATTTTGTTCACTCATGAACACTGAAGATGTTTTATATAATATCCTTGAACTGCCTTTCCCAATCTGTTCTTCAAATACAATCCACATAGTATGCAAAGTCCAAAGTTTATCCTTCAGTTTGTTTTTTAAATGCAGAAAATAATCCTGTAACATAAACTGTGACCCAACAAAGAATTTAAGCATACACATAGTCCCAGTAATGTTAAAGTGAAACACATAAGTTCTGTGCTGGACTGGGGCCATTAAGATCAGCTTGAGCCTTCTTTCTAGGTTTGACTGATCCAAAGGGTTCCTCCCTCAAGACTGCTCAGCCCACACCCTTGATCTGCTTTCTTCAGAGAGCTACTTCCACCTTCATTATATCCAGGCAAAGCAATGAGTCACAGTGTTAGCAGAATCCTCTTAGTCCTTTCCCAGCAAAATCGACCACTGCTAATAAGGTGGTGGTGTGCGTTCCCAGGTGAACTGTGCCAGACAGTTACACATCACTATGTGAAGATACGTTTTTGAGTTATGAGAATTCCACAAATCTCCTACAGCATTAGTATCATGTATGTTTTAGGGTTCATGATGTTTTCTAGTCTTAGTCCTTCATTGCTATTCTCTAACAATTTACATATTTCATAGTTAAGAATTTTTCTAGAGAACAAGCGTTTGTGCAAGGCCCTCAGCCAATCATTAATACTTGCCTCTGCTGCAGCATATTAGTTGCCTCTCTGGTTGGCATCCTCTCCCCCAGAGGTGGCTGCATTTTAGTGGGCCCAATCCAATTCCCCACTGAAGTAAATGTCAGTGGAAAGACTCCTAATGGGAACTGGATCAGGTCCTCTGCAAATAGGTTTTACTGTACTTGGTGATTCTTCTACAATGAAGATACCATATAGTAGACACTAGCAGAGTAAAGATTATTCTTCTTATAAAGCGAAAAGTGTAACCTGGAGGAATGATGAAGCATTAAGCTTGTCTCTTTCTAATGAAAACTGACCTTCTAAGAATATTCCAAACTTGGTTTTAGAAAGATTGAGAATAGCCAGCAACAGAGCATCCAGTATCACAGAAATCTCACGTTTTTCTCTCCTGCTGAGTGGGTAGTGCTTTAGTGGCCAATTCTACTACTTCCAGAAGAGTTACTCCTAATTTACACCTATAAGAGAAGAACCAGGATGGGTGGTTCTCATTGACACTACATGTCATTGTGGCCAAGAGCATGGTGAGATTTAAAACAACATGGGATCTTTCTGTGGCTATTGTGGACATCCACATTGGATTGCATTAAAACATTGGAAGGGTTATAAACCCTCCTGCTTTGGGGCATTAGAGAGCCACTAACTGAGAGGGGGAAATTATTCCATAATTGCCCAGCCTTCTTGCACCTTCCTTTGAAACAGATGATAGCCACTGTTAGAAAAAGGACACTGTACTGGGTGGACCATAGGTCTGATCTGGTACAGCAATTCCTATGGATATTGTATACGGAGGATCCCATTAAAGCCCTGGGGTTTACTACACCCTGGCAGGTACCTGTCTCCTACTGTTTGCTGGATTCCCAATATTTTCAGTGTGGGACCCTATGGATCCCGCTGCAACTTCACCAACGGTGAGTGGGAAGGATCAGGTAAGATGTCCAGTGTCACTGAGCCTCCAAATTCTCAGTGAATTATTTCTAAGCCTGGATCTGTTCCTTCCTCATGAAAATGGGGCCAGTTGTCTCCTCCGCTAACAGAAGCCAACCTCTCCGCGTTGTCTCCTGGCGGGGAGCTCTCAGGGGCAGGGACACGGAGTCGGAAAGGGGGGCAAACAGCTGGCCGGAGAGGCTGAACACTCCAGCCAATGACCGCGCAGCCTCCCGCTGGCTCCTCGCCTCTGCAGAAGCAGCGGAGCGTTTACACTGGGAGCCGCGCTTGGCTAACCCAGAGTGGCGGCGGTGTGATTCCTGCCTCCCACCGCCTGGTCCTCCAACCGCACCGCGCTTCGGGGCCCGGCAGCCAGCGGGAGCGCACGGATTTAGGCTGGTCAGAGCATCACAAAGCCACTCAGGGGAGCGGCGGGCACCGAGCCCACCTGGTGCAGTAGGCGCGGAGAGAGATCGAGTACAAACCCCTCGGGGGTGAGCCGCCTTTGCTCCTTCCCCGCCCCTGCAAGCGGAGCGCTGGGGCAGAAGCGCTTTGGTTCCTTCTGGCTGATGCCTCTCAGGGGCTCCAGAGACAGCGGGGACCAAGGCAGCCGCCGCTGCCTATGGGGCTGCGCGTGACTCTGCCCAAGAATCGGGCCCGGCTGGCAAGCTGGATCAGCCCCTGCTGCCGCCGGCATGGTGCGGACCGGTGCTGCCGCCTGAGTCGCTGAGCGGCGTGGTGCTGAAATGGACAGCAGCCTGCAAGACTGGCCCCTCAACGCCTCGGCGGCCGAAGGCAAAGGAGCCGGGGACCAGCTGCTCGGCAGGTTCGGGACCACGTGGACCATCTCTTTGGCCGTGCTCATGGCTCTGCTGATCGTGGCCACCGTGGCTGGGAACGCGCTGGTCCTGCTGGCTTTCGTAGTGGACTCCAGCCTGCGGACCCAGAACAATTACTTCCTCCTCAACCTGGCCGTCTCAGATTTCCTAGTAGGTAAAGTACCACATCGGTTTCACTTTTCCCACCCAGCTTGGGGTTCCCGGGGCCAGCAGACCCAGGAACAGCAAGTCGGACACAGATTTCCCCGCTGGGCTGAAAGTTGTGTGTGTTTAAAAGGTAGCGGCAAAGATCCCAGTAGCTGGGGCTTTATTTTAGGGTCTGCGTTATCAGCCACTCCAGAGAGAAATAGGGGACTTGGTCAAGCCATTTCCCTGTGGCTCAGGTCAAAATGGTCTTCCAGGCAAGCTTTGCAAATGCGTGAGCTCCTGCTGTTCCCTTGCAAAGGGTTGTCACCCACAGCTAACCGGTTTCAAACAGCAGAACAAATGTCACTGTAATAATGGGGGCGATATAAAACATGGGTATTTCCCCTTTCTAAGTACTGGACTTCAGCTGGAAATTATCTGTCACTGCAGCTTCTTTCCACAACGTCCTCTGGATACGGCTGTGCACCCCGCTAGCTAAGCAGACGCCTTTTACAGGGCACACGCACTTCCCTCTGCAGCCTATTCTGGAAAGAAGATGCCGTTTGAAGTCCAGTTATTTACATGTTTGGGGATACCCAGTTAACATGGCAACACTGATCTGAGGCCGGCCACAAGGGCCTGCTATTCGGAGAGACGTGCATTGTTAAACGGAAAACCAGAGCCCAAGGAGATTTGGTCTGTTAGTTACGTCGGTGGGGGTGGACAGCAAAATGAGCACTACAGGAACTGAGCACTTTTTTTTTTTTTTTTTTGGTCTTGCAAGGGGTTATTTAGTGGTGATGCATGTGCAGTGAGGGTAACCGCGCAGACTTGTAGCTAGCCAGATGTTTGGAGAACAAGTTGCATGCCTCAGTAAAGGAGAAGGAGCACCGGCCCGTTTCTCTTGCTAAGTCACAGAGCCCGGCTTTGTGAGGCTGAAAGCAAAGGGCTGAGTTCAGATGGGCTCTGAATGCAGCCTTGACTGATCCCCGGAGCCTAAGATTAGTAGCTGCGACACGCATCTTCGTGGGAGGGGGGTTAAGCAGGAGGAACGGTGTGGATTTCTTTATTGATCGAACGGCTAATGGTCCCAACGCCCCGGAAGGATTATAGTCCATCAAACCGAGAGATTGCTTTAGCTTCTAGACACACACAGCCAGCCAGCCCCCACCCTTCAGACTTACACTTTAGAGACACAAGAACAGTTTTTTTCTGTCATAGTCACACTGATAAGCAAGAACATTATTAATGTATCATATGCAAAACTAGGAAGCCAGAGTTACTGAACTGTGCTTCTATGTGGTTTAGAATGTTAGACAAATTAGGTAGTGCCTCTGAACATCCCCTGGTTTAGAGCTAAGCTGCAAAGCCCAGAGAAAACCTTGATTCAGTCTTTCCTTGCTGCTTTGATACACAGATGAGCTCAGTGATTGTTTTCGAAATAGATTTGTATTTTGACAGAACTATCAAGCCCTCACTTCCAGCATGTTGCTGGAGAATTTGGACAAAATCATTGCAGGGTTTGGATATGTTAACTGTGATAAGGCAGAAAGTTGAGATTCAGCTTTCCCTATGTGCCAATTGCAGGGAGAGGGTACTCATCTTCTCCTGCTCTTCATTTAGGGAGCAGAGAAAACAGAAGCTCACGTTGCAACCTGAGTACCTAGTTCTGCAAACGCACATGCACTGAACTCAACTAGCCACCCATGAAAATTCACCTGTGTAAGCTTTTGTAGGATCAGGCCTTCAGGTGAGAGCACTGTTGAGCCCCTCCAAAAGAACTGACCTGGGTCCTCCAGCAAAGAGGAGCTCAGGTCAAAATACAAGCCAAGGAAGCTTTGATTTTTAAAGGAAGAGCTAGGAGTCTCTCTTTATGCATTGCCATGAGACAGTAATGGGTAAAAACCCAAATTGTTGCCTTGCTTTAAACTTTCCTTTAAAACTCAGATTTCAAGCTTTTCCTGAGGCATTTGGGCACCCAACTCCCATTAATTTTCATAGGAGTCATGCAGCCAAAGCCCAGATCCTCAATGGTATTTAGGTGCCTATCTCCCACTGAAATCAATGGGAGCTAGGCACCACTGTCTTTGAGAATCCAGGCCCCAAATCCCTTAGGCCTCTTTCAAAATCACAGCCTAGATGTTCATGGGCCAGAATTCTCACCTAGTGGGCTCCTTTCTATCTTTCCAGCCTATGCTGCTGCTGCTGTGTCACAAGATTAGCTTTTGAAGAGACTCTCATTGTGAAATCACTAACTGTGACCCAAGCAACACCAGCCACAAACTGGCCCATACACAACATGGCCATCCAAAGCCACTGAGCAGACTTGCAAACGACATCTCATACACCAACAGTTATTCTCAGCATTCATTTGAAGGAGTGACTTTTTTCAAGCACCTGCGCATGGTGCAGAAGCCCTTTCAAATATAAACACCTCTCATTGCAGGTGCCTTTTGCATTCCCTTGTATGTGCCCTATGTGCTGACAGGAAGATGGGCCTTTGGGAAAAGCTTCTGCAAGCTCTGGCTGGTAATTGATTATCTGCTCTGCACCTCTTCAGTCTTCAACATTGTACTGATTAGCTATGACAGATTCCTCTCTGTGACAAGAGCGGTAAGTACTGACATGTCAGAGATGAGAAAAGCCTTCCCCCTCACTTCATTGTCTAGAATCATCTGTGCTAAATAAAAGCTGTTTGATTCCTTGGGAAATTATGAATCTTTTAGTCTGGTGATGGGAAAGAAAAATTCCTGGGAAACACACAGTTCACTTGCAAACCTTGACTTCAGGTGTGTGGTTTTTTAAACAATCAAATCCTTTAAGGTTCAGAACCCATGAAGCAAACTGTCCCTCAAACACTGACTGTGAAGGTGTTTGAGTGACAGCCAGTCAATTCAAGTGGGGTAAACAGTTTATTACCAACTTGCAATGGTTATTTACAGATTAAATAAACTGACTTCAGTGGGAGTTACAGTCAGTCTCACTCAGGAACTGGCTCACAGGTTGCAGTGGAATCTTGTAAGGTGCCAAGTGTCCTAGATGCACAATTAGTACAATTGGAATTGAGGGTGCTCAGCACCTTCCAGGAGGTGAACAGCAACTCACAGGCTAGAAGGGTTCCAAGTACAGTACAAAGCAACAAGGAGTCCTGTGGCACCTTACAGATTAACAGACGTACTGGAGCATAAGCTTTTGTGGGTGAATACCCACTTCGTCAGATGTATCTGTCAAGTCATTGGTATTCACCCACGAAAGCTTATGCTCCAATACATTTGTTAGTCTATAAGGAGCCACAGGACTCTTTGTTGCTTTTTACATATCCAGACTAACACGGCTACCCTTCTGATACTTGACAAGTACAGTACAAAATATCTGCAGAGGGGCCCAATGCATAAAGTTCAGCAATTTGGGGCCAAATTGCAACAAAGCTCACATTTGTTGGACACAGGAGTTTGGCATGGGCCCCTCTAACAATTTCAAAGTGCATTCAGGGAGACCATAGGCATGTGGCTGGGGCAGTGGACTAGACATTGAGGCTCCCTGGATTCTATTCCCAGCTCTACCACTGACTCAGGGTGCGGTCTTGGACAAATAACAATCTCTATCTGCCTCATTTTACCCATCTATGAAATGGGGTTAAAAAGCAGATATCAAATTTGGGCTGAGATATGTATCAAGAATGATCCATTGACATAAAAGGTGAATATCTCTTTGAAAGGTACTGACTCAGTTCAGGACTGTTCTAAGCCAATCATGAGCCAAGTATGATTTGGAGTTGAAGGACCAGGTCCTAGCTTTTCTCTGTGGGAGTGTGATTTATCTAGTGATTGGGTCTGCTGTCTCCAGCACATGGATTTGTTACACTGCAGAGATATTGTATAGCAACTTTGCCAGAAATTTTACAGTCTAAGCCAGTTGATGTATTTGGTCATACCTAAGAAAAGATTTTTCCCCTCCAGGTCACATACCGAGCTCAGCAAGGTAATACCAAGCAAGCAGTGCTGAAGATGGTAATAGTGTGGGTCTTAGCTTTTCTGCTCTATGGACCTGCAATTATCAGCTGGGAATACGTAACAGGCCAAAGCATCATACCTGATGGGGAATGCTATGCTGAATTTTTTTACAACTGGTATTTTCTCATGACGGCCTCCACACTAGAGTTTTTCACCCCCTTCATCAGTGTATTGTTTTTCAACTTAAGCATTTACCTGAACATACAGAAACGCACCAAAATCCGCCTAGATATCTTCCACGAAGTACAGAGCCAGTCGTTCATGGAGGAGATGGAAATGAGCCAGGAAGGAAAGCTTTCCCTGAAAAGCTGTAAGTGGGACCAGAAAGAGGCAGCCAAAACCCTAGACCTTCCCAAATGTGAAACACAACAAGCAGCTGCCAATGCCAGTCAGAGTGTGAAAGACTCACAGACAGACTCAAAGAGCTCTGGGCCCTATAGTGGGAAATCAAAGTCTTTCAACAAGAGAAGCTATAAACACTCAGTGTCTACAATGTCTTTAGAGAAACGGATGAGGATGGTCTCCCAGAGCATCACACAGCGTTTCAGGCTCTCCAGAGACAAGAAGGTGGCAAAATCACTGGCAGTTATAGTGAGCATTTTTGGGCTTTGCTGGGCACCATACACCCTCCTCATGATCATCCGAGCTGCTTGCCATGGCCACTGCATCCCTGATTACTGGTATGAGACTTCCTTCTGGCTCCTGTGGATCAACTCTGCTGTTAACCCTGTCCTGTATCCCCTCTGCCACTACAGTTTTAGAAGAGCTTTCATTAAACTCCTGTGCCCCAAGAAGCTAAAGATCCAACCTCACAATTCCCTCCAACACTGCTGGAAGTGAGTCAATCCGTCCATGTATTTGAGCTGTCTTATTGCTTTGTCATATTTTGCAAAACCACAGTAGTTCATTTCCCTTGAAGAATGTGATGATAGCACTTTTGGGGAGTAAGGGTGCTCAGTATTAACTTCTCATGCTCTCTGCAGGGACAAAAATGGGCTGAATGGACAGATGTGTGTTTAATCCTATGGCACTTATGTCTGTGTTCACTCCCCTACACATGCACAGAAGAGCTCTACTGCCACCTAGCCAGCCAAATGGGATTGGTACTTATTACAAAAAAGAAGCCCAAAATGTAAAACTAATCTTGCCCACTGTAAGTAATATATAGTTTAACCCAGAGGTTCTCAAACTGTGGTCCATGGACTACCAGTGATCCGCAAGCTCCATTAAGGTGGTCCGCCGATAGTTCCCTCTAAGGTGCGTGCCTAGGCAGCCGCACATGAGAGAATAAAGGGCCTAATTGGTGGAGCCGTGCAGGCGTGGCTCCACTGATTAGGTGCCTGGACCCTGGAGAAGATACACATATAAGGTGAGGTGGTGGCCTTGGCGGGAATAGAAGGTAGGTGGGAGGGGACAGTGGGGTGAGAAGAGGGGATGGGGGAATTTGGGATGTGCACAACTGTGGGGGCCAGAGAAAGAGGTGACTTTCCCCAGCACCAGGGCTGCAGCTGCTGGGGAGCTCTGTAGCTGCTGTGTGGGGGAGAGAGTGAGAGACCCCCCGCCTCCTTCCCAGCCCCAGATTAGGGGCTGCGGCGATGGGGGAGAGAGCGAGAGGGAGAGACCCCTCTCCTTCCCAGCCTCAGCTCTGTGTCTGCTGTGGCAGAGGAGAGAGGGCACATCCATCGCATTAGAAAGGTTAAACTACTGATATGAAAATATGAGTTGTGTGCTTTTAATTTGTAGAACAAAAAAAGTTAATTATTATTTTTTATATAGCGCTTTTATCCAAAGCACTTTACAATAGTTAGCTAATGACACAAACAACATTTGGAAAGCTCATGAAGTGGTCTTCTGAGACCCTCAGTAATTTTCAAGTGGTCCGCGGGAAAAAAAAGTTTGAGAACCACTGATTTAACCATTTACAAACCAGATATTTGCCATCAGTGTGAGGTTCTCTTCTCCTAGCCAGTGTACTACACACGCATGAGAAGGAGCAAACACTTCAAACACCTCCCATGTATAATGATGTGTATTGTGATAGTGCCTTGGGAACCGTATCACCGACCAGGACCCCACCGTGCCGGGCATTGTGTACACACACACAAAACAAAAAGAACTTCTCTGTCCCAAAGAGCTTACAATCTAAGTCTCAGACAAGCCAAGACAAAACAGATGAGGGGAGCACAAGGAAGCAATGAGACAATATTAGCATGAAAAGCAGTGACCACCTCACTCCAGCTGCCTACTGTAAATAAGAAGTACGTCTCACTCTTAGAATGGTTAACGGACAAAATTGACCCCACTAAAGTTCACACGAACAGAACAAACTACATTCACATATCAGCAAAGAGTCCTGTGGCACCTTATAGGCTAACAGAGGTACTGGAGCATGAGCTTTCGTGGGTGAATACCCACTTTGTCGGATGCACTTTGCTGCTTTTACAGATCCAGACTAACACGGCTACCCCTCTGATACTTGACACCAAATCACACATCAGTTCACTACTGACTCTTACTATAGGTTTGTACAGTACCTCCTGATACCAGGCGGAGCCTCTTGGCGCTATCATAATAGAAATACATAATAATTAATTACCACAGCAAGAGCTCAGATTGAACAGGTCTGTAGAAAGGAACTAGAGTTCAGGACCCTGAAAACTACATTTGCAAATAGAAACCCAAAATGTTGAAAAGTAGCCCTAATAAAACCCTGACATTATGATTTCCAATTACACTTAGCTGCTGTAAAGATAACTGTGTTTCTTGGCCTTTGCTAGGGATAAAATAAATGATATAATCCAATCATTCCAGTGACATTTGTTGATTATATAAATAATGCCATTTCAAGTCAATTTTTACTGATGATGTTCTGTTTTGTGTACAGTATTTGGATCTGTAATAGTCTCGGTTAAGTGACTATTACATACTTGTTAAAAATGTATCTTTCAATCAACATAACAAGTGTACTAAGACCTGTGGGGCTGTGTATTGTGAAGTCTACTTGTAGCTTTCCTTGTGCTGCAGAGAAACTCAATAAAAGTTACTTTTATATAAAGTGTGCTGAATGTGCTATAGAAAACAAAGTGTTAGTAAAAAGTACAGAACATGTTTGAAAAGCAGTGAGTGCACAGTGATCTGCATGGGGAGACAATTAAGCCTAGCTGTATCGTAGGAGAGACAGCTCCAGAAACAGCCAGATTTCTTTTGCCATATATTAACAGGAACTGGAGAGCATATAAGGTCCATAGAGTGAGCACACTGTACAATTCTTTTTGAAGTCCAGCTATTTTACAGTACTAGTTTCATGAAATCACGGTCTGAAAAGATTGCATTAACATTATCTCCACAGGTCAAATCAAAAACTGCATTGGTCTCCTTAGAGTGGAGAGAAAGTACCCATGTGTACAAAGTTCCTAGCCTGCAGCTGTGATTACCTTATCTATGATATTTTAGAAGCTCTGTTATAACTTAAGGGAGAAAAGGGGGGTTGTTGTTTTTTTTGTTTACACTTCATGGTATCTAAAGATTGCCTAGATTTCCCCCCACTTCCTTCTCCTACCTCCCAAAAAAGAGTTTTTGTTTTCTTCTTTTTTAATCTTAGAAATATTGGGAGTGTCATGTCTGATCTACCCTGGCTTTGCTAGAGGACTCATTGGAGTTCTCTGCTGCAGAACACAAGATTTCATCTCAGAAAGGATGTTCTTTTCTCCCTGCCCTCACTGTAGCAACTTAGTACATTTGCATTTTCATATGACTAGATGTTGAGTGAAATTCACAAGCATCTTGTTCTCCATGGGAATTCTAGAGGAAGAATCATGAATATATGGTGCCTGCTCACAAGAATCAGACATAACAAGGGCATGTCACAGCCTTCAGACAAGTGTCATCTAAGTGACTGGAAGCCTTCTGCTCAGAAGGCAGCAATGGGACCCAATGCGGGACAGAAAAGCTCAGAAGGGGGCGCTGCTGTTGATCCATTTGAAAAATCATGTGCATTCGGTGGGGAAAGCAGCAAAGGGTCATGACCTGATGTATAGCCTTGTCTCTAGTGTGACATAGATGACATAGCTAAGGTTGTTCAGAAAGAATGGGGTATAGGCAGCCCCGAATGGCACCAGAAGGCAAAGCATCCTCACCTATGGTGTGGTGATGGTCTCCAGTATTGAAATGTTCAGCATAGGAATGACAGCCAGGACAACTGCTTCCTTTCCTTGGGCTGTCTCCTACCTGACTGCTATCTTTTTAGCCACGCTGCTCCTCCTCCTGATCCAGAAGATGATGATGATGCTGACAATGAGGCTGAGCTAGTTCCTTACTATGATAGGCAGGGTCAAATCAAGTGGAGAATCTAAAACACTGTGATAAAGAATCTCTGATTATGGATCTTTCAGCCCCAGTCCAGAGTTTAGAAACCTGGACTTTTTGGACCGACTAATGTGTGAGACCAAGTGACAATTAAAATATTGCTAAACTGGTTATAAAACAGAACTCATAGGCCCTTACTTTAGCTGGCCTTCACTCAAACAAAAGATGACACTTTCCAAGAAGCTTCAGCCAGGATCCTAAAATAGTGCTCACAGCTTTTGGGCCTACATCTCCCATATTCACAAACATAAAAGGGCATTTTCTTGCACAAGTGGGATAAAAGCCATCTGATGGCCTTGTTTCTACACACAACCCCCCATTCCCAAGTGCAAATGTATGTTTCCTGCATGCAAACTATTGTGCACCAAAATGGACAAGTTAGAGGCTATTTATGAAAGCTTGGGCCATGCATGTACTAATAAATAGCTTTTGCCAATGACATCTAACTCAAAACAGCCATCAGTTATGTAGTTTAACAAAACCTAACACAATTGTAGTGCAAGACATCCCAGGCAGCACTTCTCACTGTCACACCAGCAGGCCTTTAACGATTTCTACATTCAGGAGTGGGTTTATGAAGAAAGCATAAGCTGAGCAACATTTTTATTGGCATAGATGTTTCATCTCCCAGATCTTTAAACAGAGAGGAAAACTAGGACAAAGGATATACAAACCAGCTGTCTCTGCTTGTGGTCAATAGATAAATCTCCTGCAAATTAATTAAATGCATGAGATTGCTTCCCCCACTGTATTTCTATTATTGCTAAGTGAGTAACTATAGAATAGAACAGAATCAGGGAACCTGAATAGAGTGCTCCCTAGTCATTTCATCCTATAAAGCCTCAGAGTCTGAATAAGAGCTGTGAGATCAATGGGACTTCGCCTGAACCAGTGCGGCAGGATTGGGCTCTCTATCTATTAAAAAAACTAAAGAGCCTAGAGAGATTTTTCCTGCACCATATTCCCAAACACATTAAAAGGTTATTAAGCAAGACCCAGGGCATAGCAATAGGGAACATAAATAGGTCATTTAAGGATTCTTCTTCTGTAAAGTGCCCCTTCCTAGGGGGGCTGAATTTATTGAGCTTGTATTGAATCAAATAAAAAGCATTAATGTTCTGAATCCCAGGTCCATTCAGTTACCTACTGCACCTGACAAACTAAGCAACATGTCAGTTAAATAGAAGCTAAGTCTGTACTTAGGGTAGGAATAAATGGTCAGTTTTCAACGTGCAGAGAGGTGAATAGTGGCATCCCTCAAGGGTCTGTACTGGAACCTGTGCTGTTCAACATAGTCATAAATGATCTGGAAAAGGGGGTGAACAATGAGGTTGCAAATCTGCAGATCATACAAAATTATTCAGAATAGTGACGTCCAAAGCTGACGGCAAAGAGTTCCAAAGGGAGCTCACTAAACTGGGCAACAGATGAAATTCAGTGTTGATAAGTGCAAAGTAATGCACTTAGAAAAATAATCCCAACTACACACACAAAATGATGGGGTCTAAATTAGCTGTTGCCACTCAAGAAAAATATCTTGGCATCATCATGGATAGTTCTCTAAAAACATTTGCTCAATGTACAGTGGCAGTCAAAAAAGTGAACAATGTTAGGAACCATTAGGAAAGAGATAGATACTAAAACAGAAAATATCACAATGCCACTATATAAATCCATGGTACGGCTATGCCTTGAATACTGCATGCAGTTCTGGTCATGCCAACTCAAAAACCATATATTAGAATTGGTGCAGAGAAAGGCAACAAAAATAAATAAGGCTATGGAACAGCTTCCACATAAGGAGAGATTAAAAAGACTGGGACTATTCTGCAAAGAGATGACTAAGGGGGATACAACAGAGGTCTGTAAAATCAAGAATGATGTGGTTTGGGGTGGCTAGTCCCTGGCCCCACACCTTCAGCCTGAGGCCTCACCCCCACCATGGCCACTGCCTAGGTCACCTAAATGGTTGCACCAGCCCTGGCCCCATCCACCCCCCACACAATGTCATTTCTGTGAGTGGAGGATGAAGGAAACCCACACAAAAAACCCTGGGATTGACCTGAAAGAGGGGAAAGGAGTCCCCCATAGAGCCCACTCCGGGAGAGGATGTGGAGGGGTGAACCTGGCAGTTTGAGAACCGGGGGAGATATGTGACAGAGTGCTGGGCAAAGGGTTGCAGATTCAGCCCTCTGTCATGCCTGCTCCTCATTAGGGGAACCAATGAGAGTGGGGTTGAGATAATCTGACCCTAAATGGGGAGGCGGAGACAGCTGCTACCTAATTAGCCTGGGGCTGCATAAAAGCCTGAGGGGATGGAAGCCAGGGAAGAGCAGGAGGAAAGGAAAAGACAGGGAATGGAAGCAGGGAGTGGTATCTCTCCCCTCCCGCCTGCAGACTGTGAAGGATTACTTGTACGTGGTGAAACGGTGGTAGGAACAAGCCTGAGAATAAAGTGCATCAGTGGTTACAAAACCCAGGGTCTCTGAATGACTTTGTGAACCTAGCAAGGGGGCCCTGCTACACCATCGCATCAGAATAGGCAGTGTTTACACTGAAGCACTGCATTGGCTCAGCTGTGCTGCTGTAGTGTTCTGTGTGTAGACAAGTGCTGAGGCACTGAACTCAAGGGTTGGGGCTTAAGACACATGCTTTGGTCAGCATCTCATATTGGCTAGTTTAGGCAGTTCCCTGCCTAGCATGTTGGTATTTGTGGATGGCATTTCCAGGTGCCTATTCTCCCCATTCATTGGAGAGGGAGCCTAGGCACTTTACTTAGTCTTTATGGATCACAGCTTTGTTCCTGTGATTTTCTATCCACCTAAGAGTTAGACACCACGACACACACCACTGCAACACCAAAGTTCCTTGTGGATCCCACCCTAGGTGAGCTCATTTGGTCCTTGGACATACCATCGAGGATGGGAGAGGCTCTGAATGGAAACCTCTGGGGAGGTTGAGAATGGTCTGGAGCACATGTTCCCCTGTTCTCCATTTTTACAGCTGCCAGGAGGAGTTACCTCTCTGAAGTTATCCTGTCTGCGTTAGCTGAGCATTAAATAAAGTTGTGGCCAGCTGGCCAGAAATTCCAGATATCTGTGTGCATACTCCTGCTCCATGCCATTCACAAGGACAAGTGAAGTAAACATAAGGAAATGCTGCTTCACATCATCTGCTGTCAGCCTTCGGAATTCACTGTCACAAGATGTCACATTCTACAAATGGAGTTTGAAATGGCTATGATCAGTAACAATTGTAGTTATGCTGGCTAATAGGTCCAGTAAAATATGCTTAAGGGTGTGAGCAGATCACCAGGAAACCATGTCCCCATTACACATACAGAATTGCACAATTAGGAAGGTATATTATAATGTATGGGAAGAGGTTTTTGCATCATGTTTTGATCATTGCCAGTCGCAAGGTCTCAAACTATATGGTCTGATCCAGTAAAGTTACTTTGTCCTAGTGAACCTAAGCCTGATCCATCTGCTTCACTTATCCAAACTTTTCAGGAAGCTTCACACTGCACGTAGCCTAGGAAAGTGCGTATGTGCAGGGGAGAATCTCTCAGTAGCACATCTTTTGGAAGGACAAAATGTACAAATGGATTCAAATTGTAATGCACTAACCCTCTGCTTCCTGGTCCCCCTTGTGTGAGCACCAACCAAAAATATGATTCATTAGCACAACTTGTCTGTGTAACTAGTTCCTGCTGGTTCACTGTGGAATCAGGATGGAGGGTGTCTAAAGAAAACCAAAACCCTGAAAAGCCCTCCCAAGTAGTCATTCAATCCTGTACGCTAGTGCATAACAGGGAACATTTTGAAACAATTTTGCTTGCAATCTCCTATAAACCACACGTATCATTCCTCCTTCCTCCACACTGGTGGAAAGTGGGTTAGGGTCATTTCCAAATGAGCATTGTTGGGGAGATGGCCTTTATTTTTATTCATCCATAATAAAATGAAGAGTGAAGACCAGGGACATGAGGTAAAGAAATCCTATAGTTACATTTAAAGAAAAGAATGCAAAGAGAGATGCTGCCTTCCTCGTATAGATGGAGACAACATTTTAATTTTTCATGAGCATTGCCGTACTGTGAATCTTCAGAAAACTTAGTTCCAAATCTAATACAAATTCTAAAATCCAATATGAGAAAAGTAGCATTTCTTTCTAAAGTAGTTTCCAGGGAAACATGATTTTCAGGACTTTGGCATGCTGCAACATACCTGAATCCTGCTGGGGTATGAGCAAAAAAGATTGACTGTGTGTGTGTGTGGAAATAAACCTGACTTGTATCATTTAATACAATCATGCCACATTATAAGAAATTAGAAGTTTCAACATATTAAATGCAAAAAGCAGACAAGCGAGTCCACTGGGCTGAGCCCACCATCCCTGATCTCTACAGGAGATGGTATCAAGGATCAACTTTTGAATCTTATTCCAAACATCCCGAAGACTGGCATGCTCTAATCCAGGGGTTTGGTTCACTTGTCACACAGAAAGGGCCTTTGTCATCTGGAGCTGGGTTTGGATTTTGAGTACCCCAAGGTTCAGGGCAATAAACTGGTAGATAGTAAAGGAACAATTTCTGAAGTGATCAGATCTCAGCTTCTGCATAATGATGCAACACACATGGAATGTTCTAGGGGCTTGGTCAAGCACATCAGGAAAGGAACGAGCTTGAAAACACACACTGTTTAATATTCTGTGGTGTTTGTTTACTAAAAAAATTATCGCTCCCCAATTAAGCTTTCAAACACATGCTTAAGTACATCCCTATTCAACAAGGCATGTGAACAGGTGCTTAAAGCCAAGAACTTGCTTAAGCACATTATGCATTGGTACCCCCAATTCAGCAAAGAAAATCCTCACCTATTTTGAATGAGGGGATTAAAAAAATTACTTCTTGTTCTTAGGACTCGACTAGAATTTATAATCATACTATTAAAAACATGAAAACTAACCCCTGCCCCCCACCCCCGCCAAATAGAGCATGCATAAAATACAAAAGCAGGTACTTGCAATCCAAAAGATCAACAGAATCATGTTTTGAATTGGTCTGACTCTTGCATGCCTAATTGTCAGTTGGATGCCTAATTTATATGTGCAGTGAGCTGGCTGACGTGTAATCACAGGAAATGAACACACAATTCACATAATAGTTCTGGAGGGTGGAGTGTATACAGTCAGTGTTAATTCCCCCTCTGTCCCATCCCCCCACATACACACGTAACACCTATAGACATCTTCCCAAGAAATTCTGAAATGAGTGTTCCTCATTCTGAAATGTTGTGTTAAAACCAACCAAGGCGGAGCTAGACCTCCAGGAGCACCCTTTACAACAATGTGAGAGAAAGGAAATTTTAGTTAGCACCTGGGAAAAATTCTCTTGCAGAAAATGCCATGAGCTCTTTAATAATAAATACTTATTTTTAAGGATTTGTCAGAAAGATCCATACACAGACAAACAAGGAATTTAAATTCATCTACCTAGCAAGCTGGAAGGAATCAACTGTGCTGAGATTTTACCCTGTAATTCCTGGTCATTTAGGTGTTTTATAGCTACTGCTCAGATCTAAGTTACCTCCTCTGGCATCTGAGCTGACTGGGAGGAGGAGGACAGGTCAGGTTGGATAATCTAGTATTAATTTTCAACCACAACAGTTCTTGCTTCAGGCTGGAAAGAAAAATACTTTAGGGGGAAAAAATAAAACTTTGCCTTTCAGGAAAAAACTCCTTTTTTAACAGCATTTCACACAGTTCTGAGGTCACTTCTGATTGAATTACAGTGGCGAAGGTTGAAAAGTGTTTTTAGTCATTGATAGACTGTGTGGGGAATGTGCTTACACTGCTTCCTGCCTGCAATGCAAGCTAATGAACTGCAGAAATAAAAGAAAAACAGCTCTTCCTGCCTGTATCTGAGGTCAAACTTGAGCCCTGGTTTTCACACCAAACAAGTGTCATGAGAAAGACAGCTGTGCTTGAAGCTTCCCTCAAAGGGGCTGATGACTAATGCAAAAATGCCCTCGAGGGTTACTTACCATTATGCTGGATTTTAGCGTTTAGAAGTTCACGTCTGTCTGAGACTGACTGGCAGAAAACACTGAGTGGTAGGAATCAAGGAGCCTTCTGTATACACTATACACGATTGGAGGAAATAAATAATAATTACTTATAGGCAGTAAAGCATACTCCTCAATTCGTCTAATAGAATTTTAGGGGCTGACCCTCAACCTTCATTCATGCAAGTAGCTCTTCCAAACACGATTCATCCTACTGTCTTCTGCAGATTTACTCATATGAACAGGGTATAAAAATGGTCTCAGGATTACTCCTGGCACTTTATACACACCAGCTAATCTTTGTCATCCACTTGTGAAAAGGGTATTCCCATTTCTATTTTATAGAGGGGGAAACTGAGGCCCAGAGGGCCTGGTTTTCAAACACCTGTAAGAAGAATTGCCATGATGGCATGCATGAACCAGACATTTGTGCAAGCACACAGCCTGCTCACTAAACAACTCTTTTCATGCAGAAGTATCCAGGCTGTGCAGCCAATGCTGGCAAACACACAGACATTTCTGCGACCATGAAATGTGCACATACATTTTTTTTTCAAAGAATCAGGCCCTAAATGAATTACCCAAGGGAAGTAGTAGCAATCCTTTTCTTTAACTACAAACACTATAGGATGTAAAAGCCACAGTAATGAGGTCTCAGTCTGATCCTTTTGCAGAGCAGCGTCTGCATATTAACAAGCTATCAAACAACATTTTTAAAACACAGCTACTCTTCCCCCCACCCCCCCATAGTGCTGGAATACTTCTTCCCTAATCATGGATAATGAGAAGTCTCTGCTCACAGAGAGAGGAGCTTTGCCCCTGCAGCCCCTTTAATGCCCTTCTCTAGTCATGATTCCTTACTTTTGCTTTCCTAACCTGGGGTTACATAAATTGCTCCATTATTCCAAATATATCACTGAGGCTTCATTAGCTCAAGCAGGAGGCAGCAGAAAGGGCAACAAATGAGAAAGCTTTTGTTGAAAAACACCTGTCTGGGATAATTAATGAGACTTGCCAAGCAGGATGTTCTTTGAAATCAGGAAGATGTGATTATATTTTGATTTGTCAGGATGCCGAATGGTTCCCTTCCTTGTTTGCAAAAGAACATTGGTTTTACATCACAGAACTAGGATGGAAGGATGCTAGATTAGAGTCAACGATTCTGAGGCTGAAGCTGACAAACCCAAATGTTATTTTAAAATCTAGGCTGGATCCTTCAGCCTTTACTCTATTCACTTCAACGGGTTTTCCCCCACGTAAGAACTGAGTATGGATTGCAGGACTTGTCCTTTAAATGTTAACACATGGCTTATCCCAAGGATACTAAGATCCACTTTGTTTACTGCATGCATTAGTATTTGCATTAGGATAGTGCCTAGAGGCCCCCCCGGAGCTTGGGACCCCTTTGTGCTACACTATATATAGTAAGAGACCGGCCCTGCTGCAAAGATCTTCCCATCACAATAGACAAGACAGACAAAGGGTAGACAAAAAAATAGCAGTATCCCCACTTAAAGATGGGGAGTGGAGGCACAGAATGATTCAACGATTTGCCCATGGTCACAAAGGAAGACTACAGCAGAGCTGGGGGAAAGGCCCCACCTAGTCCTGAGTCCCAATCCATCATAAACCCATCCTTTCTCTCAAAATTTGAGAGGCGGCTTTATGGGCAGTAGGGAGCCCAAGTTTGCCATTGGATTAAATCTCCCTTTTTCCTCTATGCTGTTATACAGCAAATTTATCCACCATCCTCATTCTCAGAAGTGGCTGCATTTCAGTACTGGATTAAGTGATTCCTGTAGGTGAAGAAGGTTTTAGGGATCCTCCAAGATGAAAATCTAAAATATATCATCATTAATCCTTTGTATTGTAATATCATATTGAAACTATCATTCCACAGTTGGCTTCAAACAAAGTCTTCTGATGTTAATAGGGGAGACATGTACATTTAAGGGACAAGTATGATGGTTTAATTGAAAGCTCCTTGGGGAAGGGACTGTCTCTTTGTTCTCTGTTTGTACTGTGCCTAGCACAATGCAGTTCTGGTCCATCACTGGTGCTCCTAAGAACTATGGTAATACAAATATATTCAATAAATAAATAAAATAATAACAATAATAATAATACAGAGATTGAAGGCAGAGGCCCTAAATCCAACTGGAATATACTTGGGAGTTTCTCTTCGTGCTGCAAAGTAAGAAATTCACATTGTCTATTAGATCAACACTTTTATTGCCATAGTTCAGTGTACATCAGTAGTTCCATTGTGGCCGTTTGTTCTCAGGAATTTATGGGCAGACTATATGGTTTTTGCTCTGTAATTTACAAGCCACTTCCAAGGTCTGAGTCCAACAGGGAATTAATATTTTAATCCAACTTCTGAATAAATATTATAGGTTTGGCTATGTATATCCACATTTGTGCAGGTGGGAGGAAAATAGGATAGCATTTTTGTTGCTGGTTGGTTTGCATTTGTCAAATTTTGGAACCTGCTTCAGTTTAAAAACGTGCCAAGTAGTAGTTAAGGCTGTAGCATTAAGAGAGAGAGAAAAAAAACACATCTGGAAAAACCTCATCTGAAGTTAACCATACTCTGTAAGTATACAGCACTATTCACGCACATGTCTTGAAGTGCTTTTTTGAGGTTGGTAAGAATTACTACTCCATTTTGTAGATGGGGTAATTGAGGCATAAAGAGCTGAAGATATCTGCCTAAGATCACACAGCAAATCAGCAACAATCAGGAATAGAAGCCAGTCACTCATACCAGAGCTGCCCCTCATTAAGGGTTTAAATTACCTGCTGTGCAAGTGTGGTTAGGAGAAAATTTTCATCTGTAGACGGAACAGGTGCAACCACACAAATGCCTGGACAGCCTTCGAATTCACTAAGCTGCAATTAAATTTTTTTAATTTGTGAAATAGACACTCAATCCCTGAGCATACTGCAATAATGTACAATCGTACACCAAAGATAACAGGAAGTGAGATCTGGATGGTAAATGTGGTCCATGTATGTACAAACAATGCACAGGGACTCATATGCATGAATATACCCATTTCATGAGCCAATGCGGGACCTCTTTTGCAAGTACACATCTGGATCCCTCACCTGGATATTTGGCCTTATTTTAACACATCTCATTTGGATTTTTAACAGACTTTGGACTAATTTTTTAGTGTGATGCTGGAGGATTTAGCAATATGAATCCCACTGAACAAAATGAAAGGTTTTCATTCAGTGATATTTATACTCGATATATCCCACAGCCTTTCACAAAACAAGCAGTTCTTTGCTAGAAGAGAAGGGGCTGTTCTGGTAAACACTTTAGCCATTAAGAGTGAAGTAAAAGCTCATACTGAGCACTGGGTATTAGAGCTTGTTTACTTAACAATAAATAATAACAGGAATTGCATGCATAATTCGCTGATCATCAGGTTGCATATGCACCCTGCAGCTTTCATGAATTGACTGAGGATTGACAAAGTGGAGTCATTACCATTTATTGAGAAAATAATTTACACACCAACAAGGACAAATTTAATAGACCATTACAACTAAAGTGCTATTTTATATGTTTGGTGTAACAGTAGTTTTAAATAGACTGTGACAAAACAATAGTATGTATACTACTGGGTCCTGAAATCTAAATTGTACCTTCTGGAAACATGAACTTTAGCTATTACTCAAGAGACGTTATACAAGTCAGGTCCAGTCCAGGTCACTCCTTCAGTTTTTTTGTTTTGGTGATTAATTTTGTATTGATTTTCATAAAGAAACAGAATGAAAAGTGCAAACTGGTAAATGACTTGTAGCTTGTATGTGTGTTTCCTAATACTGCACACTTCTTGGGATCATCAAGAAAATTATTCAATTACACAATTTTACACCTTGTCAAAGCTGCAAGACCAGATGATAGCACATACATTACACACGAGGTTGGGGGTAGCAGTAATAAATTAAGAAGACACACATGAAAAGGAAGAGGTGGGAAGGAGGAGGAGACTGGAAAGGGGAAATAAAGAGGTGGGAAGGTGGAATGGAGGTCAGGTATTCTTTGAGCAATTTCAATATTTCTGTAATCAAACAAAATGCATCTAGAAAAGGGGTCCAAATTTCTTTGAATTCATGTAACGGCTCTATACATTGATAATATATTCCTTCTTCGGCTGCGGACTCAGACAGGTCCAAATAGGACAGCTCTCTCTTTGCATAAGCCTACTCTTCCATTTTGGAAAATCATGCACTGGGTGATCATTGCAGCCCTTAGGAACCAAAGTCTTGATGATGGCATTAAACCCCGCCTGGTAGGTATATAACCTAAGATATAAATTTCAGCTGAGGTGCGGTTGCTGAAGCCAACTACTAGTTTCAGTCCTGTGTCCACCTCTTTCCACAGCTGCCTGACTGTTGGACAGTCCCACAACATATGCAGCAGGATTCCTTGTTCCAGCACCAATGAACATCAGAGGACAAGGGCCCCCATCTCGCACCACAACCTTTGTGGTGTCTAACACAGTTTAAATAAAATCTTGTGTTGTATCAGGCATAGCCTAAGATCCACAGAAGCATTTTTAACTTTACATAATACTTTGCCAATAGGATTATTTTAAGGACTGCAATAACCCCCCTCCTCATGCTTCCACAAAGAACTCCAGACCAATGGAGTTCCTCTTCATTAACAAAGCACACGTGACAGACATGGGCCTGGGGAGTTTATGCAGCATTTCTAAGGTTCTGAGTAGTTCTGGGTCTTTGACAGCCCCAGGGGATCTGGAACAAAAGTAGATGTTAGGATGTGTTTTAGCTGTAAGCACTGCCACTCCACAGAAGGTAGCAAGTTATAATGTTGCTTTAGCATTGGAAAAGGGACAAAACTGGGAAATCCTGAAGCCCCTGCTTTGCCAGTCCTTCCAAATTATAGATTTATTCCATTTCCAAGTCTGGGCTGTGTCAAATAGATGCTTTTGCATGGATACAAGGATCAACTTGGTGCCTCACAGCTAGGTTAGCCCAGACCCTTCATGCAGTCCCACTTATTTTTCTCCATCGGACAAAAAATGAGGAGGCCCATAGGCGCAGTTGGATGCATTAATACACGTTCACTTTCCACCCCCCAGTGGGGGCAGGGGCTCCGTTCTCCTTATTGTGTGGCCACTTGCAGAGCACACAGCTGTCAAATATTTATCTACTGACATTCTAGAGATTTGGAGGTTCCTGTTCCTTTATTGGGGGTGGGGGGCAGTCTGGGGGCCTGGATACCAAATGAAAATGGATATTAGAGGATGTCTCTGGAGTTCAAAAGATCCGCTCCTTCATCTTGAAGGATCCCAATGTACTTTATAAAACCATATAGATAGAGGACCACTGACATGCCACCACTGCTAGGCTGGAGAGAAGCAGGAAGTCAACTTGTACAGATGACAACCAGCACAGTACATCTTGTGTAGCAAAGTGGAGGAATCAAAACTTTGGCTAAAGGACAGAGATGCCAACACCTCCAGTGTTGACCCAAAGCAGGTATCTCAATAGAGAAGTTCTCATCTGAAATTTTCCATGCACAGTGTAACATAAGGAACAAATGTATCTGTCTAAGGAAGCTGAAGAGCTGAGCCAGCTCTGCAGAGATTTGAACTTGTGGTTCCAGAGAACTTAAGTATTTCCCTTCTGAGGGCTTGGACTGCTGCAACACATAAGTTGGGGAATTAACATTATGATCATCATCTTTCTCACTCATCTTTACTTGAGAGGTGGCACAGTAAAGCACTGAGCATATGGCTGGGAGCAGGGAAAGTGAAGATTCATAGATTTAAGGCCAGAAATGATCATTATGGTTATTAGCCTGAACTCTGTTTCCATCCAAGTCATTTCAGTTCTCTGCCTTATTTTTCCTATCTGTAAGTTGGGGATAATATTAATAATAAGCACTCAGAAGGGTGCTCTAATAAGAGAAGAGATCATGCAAACTAACTACAACAATCCTCGAAAAACCAAAATGTGAGCTTGAATAAGTTACAATTATCCTAATGAAATACATACAATATAACGTGTGAATAGGTGGTGGTGTGCTGATGGATACGACTGAGTTGGCAACCAAAACGAGCATATTGATGATTTACTAGATTTGAGAGAATTATGGAAAATATTTTCTGAAAATCTCTTATGTGAAAATGAACGTTAGTTCAATTGTGTTTGTAACCCTTTTACATCTACTTTTCACGAGCACATAACCACTCAAGCTTTACTAGTACAAATACAGGGGTAAAGGTTTTTTTAAAGTTTGAATGCTCAATTATTCACTAAAAGCACATTTCAAACCATGCAATCAATCGTAAATTTTGCAATTCAGTTAACTAATAGTTCAGCTCGTAAGTCAGTCATGTGGAATTGTTTCTTCTGCCTGACTGGATAATCAATAGAACTGACACAGTATGAACTGCAAATATTACAATTGAACGCAGTTTAAAATTCATGCTATATTGGTCTATTTCATATATCACTTGAACAGGTTTTTTTTTTTTTTTTTAAGTAAGTGCCAATAGCCCCTAGACATACAGTGAAAAATCTTTTAAAAAACTAAAAATTGAGGTAGTTACATAATTTACATGGGTTAGTGTGACTTGGGTATTAGATTGCAATACTTACAATTTGATCCACAAGCCAAGAATTATTTACTGAAAAGACTCCTGAACATCTTCAAAAAAAGGGAATGCATTTGCACTGTCTGTGTTCTGTTCACAGATAGCTCCTGAGCATTTAAAAAAAAAAAAAAAAAAAAAAAAGGTGAAATTCCATGAATAAAATTATTCACTCCTCTCTAAAACCTTCTTCATCAGGGTGAAGAGAAGTTCAGGTTTTAGGGAGGCAGCTTTGGTCTGGTGTCCAAGATACAGAACTGGGAGCCACTTGGACAAGTCACTTCACTTTGCTTGTTTCCTCACCTCTTTGCAAAGCACTTGGACATCGACAGACGAAAACGTGCAACGTATGGGTTGGTTATTACAATGAATGTCTGTGAAGTGCTTGGAGAGAGGAAGGGTGATTGAGGGGTTACTGTACTAGCCTAGGTCTTGAAAGAATTGGGTTCAAGTTCCTGCTCTGCTACAGACTTTCTGTGGGACCTTGGGCATGTAATTTAGTCTCACTGTGCTTCTGTCCCCATCTGTAAAATGGGGCTAATAACACTACGCTGTCTCCCAGAGGGTTGAGGATAGAGATATGGGGAAAAGCAAGGGTGAGGTGTTCATTTTGCAGTGGATGTAACAATGCCATTGTCATTATGGCAATGAAGAATGAAAGTCTAGTATTTCTATATCACACTTAGATAGATTACAATTATATATTATAAACAGATTACAAATTGTGAGGCACTTAGATACTACAGTAACAGAAGCTAAAGTACCACCTTAGACAGATATGAAAGGTACCACTGGCCCAATATTACAGATTAACCCTCTTGTGAAAAGGGGCTGCAGGATTAGACCTTCTAGGCAGACAAATTATTGTTAATAAAAGAATGTTTGTGGGCAGAGCTCTCTGTAACAATTGTTGTTTTATTTGAACTGATGCCTTAAAACTTGAATGGCATTTTTCTGCTAGGATGTGGGGTTGGTTGGGGTAAAGCAAATCAGGTTGTTATTTAAAAAAATTAGCCAGCAGAATGTCAATTTAATAAAGTGACATTTTACTAGGTTATTTTTTTAAAATGATAAATGTCCCCTATCTGGACAAAGCAAAGTAGCTGGCCAGATTCATCTTTCTGGTTTATAATACAGGAAAAACAACAGGAAATGAATAGCCACAAAACAATTATGATTTCATGAATAAGATAATCAAAACATGGATATTTCATCTGTAATATCACAGATGTCTTCTTGACAACTACCATTTTAGCAATTACATTGCCTCCTGCAAATATTTTTTTTCCTCCACAAGCATTTTCCACATTTAGAATCATAGATGTAGACAGTAAATAGCTACAATTCCATGAATGGTTGATTACTGTGTGTCTATGTGATGGTGCGGTTTCACATGTCCAGGCAAAGCAGTAATGTTAATCTCAAGGGTAATTAACAATGGCAGGAAGCAAGCATCAAGAGTGAAATAAAAATGTTAGTTTTAATGAAATTTTTGAAAATTGTGACTGTCTCAGTTCACAGGCTAGTACTCCACAAAAGCCTACCTTTTAAATTTCTAATAATTATTGTCTATAAACACCTTCCATTTGTTAGCCAGGAACTTTTATAGTAACAGTTACCATTAAAAAACCCTCAAATTCCAGAGTAACACTGAAAGGTTTCATTAGTTCTGCAAATAGCTTCTACTCATCTTTTATCATCATCGTCGTCGTCGTCTGTATTACCCTAGTTGGAGCCCAAGTCATGGGCTATGACCCTGTGGTGCTAGGGCCTGGTGAATGTTTACAAACATCTTGTGTTTCAAAATGGTGTAAGAGGTAATTTAGTCCTCATAAAATGTTTCCAGCATGCATAAGACCCACATATGTGGAATGTTTTACTTTACGCAAAGGCTAAGCTATAAAATGTGATATTAGAGCATATTACAACCCTTTATCAAGGTGGGAAAAAAATAATGGGTCTGATTCACCACTGCATAATACGTGTGTAATGCCACTAAAATTATGGAGTATGGCAATATTGCTCCAGTTCCCAGTGGGCAGCTGTCCACAATAAAACCCCCCAAGATTAGCCCTGCCATGAGAAAACATGAAATGAATGAACCATGGAGACTGGACCTGAGCCCCAAGGTAGTACGTACTGAATTAACTGGTTAAACAATTAAAACAAGACCTATTTTTCCCAAATAGATAGAGACAGGATTCTCATTTCACACATGCGAATGATTTCAGAAGTTTGTATTACTTCCCATTTATTACTTTGTCCAAAAAGCACCCTAATTTTTACAATATGGAGTTCTGTATTAGTGGCATTATACCAGTATTACACTGGTGTAACAGTAGCAAATATTACCCATTATTAGGGCCCTACCTAATTCATGGACCATGAAATACGCATCATGGACCATGAAATCTGGTCTTTTGTGTGCTTTTACCCTATACTGGGGAGACCAGCGTTTCTCAAACTGGGGACTCCTGATGCAAAAGGGAGTTGCAGGGAAGTTACAAGTTTATTTTATGGGGGTCATGATATTGCCTCCCTTATTTCTGTACTGCTTTCACAGCTGGGCGGCCAGCGAGTAGCGGCTGTTAGCCGGCTGCCTAGCTCTGAAGGCAGCGCCCCGCCAGCAGCAGCGCAGAAGTAAGGGCAGCAATACCATACCACGTCACACCTACTTCAGCGCTGCTGCCTTTAGAGTTGGGCAGCCAGAGTAGCAGCTGCTGACTGAGGGCCCAGCTCTGCAGGCATCAGCGCAGAAGTAAGGCTGGCAATACCATCCCATCCCATCCCATCCTTACTCCTAAACTGGTGCAGGTGGCAGCTCTGCCTTCACAGCTGGGCTATTGGCCAGCAGTTGCCGCTCTCCAGCTGCCCAGCTCTGAAGGCAGTGCCACCAGCAGCACAGAAGTAAGGGTAGCAGTACCACAACCAGCTCACAACTCCTTTATGGTCAGGACCCCTACGATTACAACACTGTGAAATTTTAGTTTTAAATAGCTGAAATCATGACATTTATGATTTTTTAAATCCTATGACTGTGAAATTGACCAAAATGGACCGGTGGTAGGGCCCTACCACTTATCTTTTATTTAAACTGAGGAAGCGGGCATGCCTGTAACACCTATGAACCCTAATTACACAGCTTAGCTGCATTACTAGTCTTGCGCCTTCACTTGTACAAGAAAGATCATAAAAGCACTTAGAGCACTGAGATGAGAACTGAACCTAACCAGTAATGAATATAGAATCAGGAGGAGTATTCAGAAAAATCAAAATGATGTTTAATTCAAACAAAGCCAAAGAACAGGACTCAGTGGATAAGAAAAAATTAGATGCTATTAAGGATGACTTAGACAATTTTCTTTCAAACCAGGAAAATTAGATAAATACAATAATTGTATCTGCATGAGAGAGTGAAGAGAAAGCACCCACTCAACTTGAAGAAAAGAAGGTTGATAGACTACCTGTCCTATGTCATGCCAGCAATGATGCATAAATCAGAAACATGGGCACTTATGTAACAATACTTGGAATATGTATAAAGTAACTCAGAAATGAAGTACATCAGGAGAGCCGCTCAGGTGGCCAAATCATCCACCATAATTTACATACACAGCCTGCCATCTGAGAATCTTAAGTCTTTAATGCTTCCAAAACACATTAAGCTACACAATACTCCATAGAGCAGGCATTAGTATCCCTATATTGAACATAGTGGGGAAAACTAGCCGGGGTAGACATAACTGTAGTTGCCAGTGATGAAGATAAAGAAAGGATTATGGAACCCTTCTTTGAGGGACAAGGGTACGTGGTAAAACAAGATGTGCCTATTGCATAATGAAAATGTCAAAGCCATTTTCATGATGATGAATGTAATTGTTAATGAAAACTCAAATGTTTCTTTGGTTTCTATATGAGCAAATGACAGTTACAGACTGAGACTCAGTGTCCTCCCATGTTACAGGCTACAGTCTGCCTATGCCAAAGTTCAGGAGATTCTGATAACCAGAACAAAGCCCATGGAGCATGCAATGACATTCCATTTATTACAGAAAAACAAAGCTGGCGTTATACAGATTACACCATAAGTTAATTCATTTGCTTTGCATTTCAGGGCTCAGCATTCATCTTTAATAACCCTGGCTTATTCGCACCCTCTGTGCTCCCTATTTTATTTTTTACCTTCTATCTAATTAACAACCCATTAAGTTGCACACCTGCATTAAATGCATCCTCTGACCCTAGCACTGTAGGCATTAACCCTATATTAGAGCCATCGGCATCCTATTGAGCTCACTTTACAAGATTCACTGAAGGGCTTATGAAAATAGGACAGCAAAGACAACAACTGAGGCATCACATCCTAGTAGACATAAAGCTATTTCCCCCTCTCCCCCCTCAAAGATACCTATATCAGAAAGTTCCCCTCTACTGGATTGTCAACTATTAATACCTAGCTCGTAAAATTCTTTACAATATTAAAATACATGTCAAACAAAATGACACATCAACTAAACTTAACATTTTCAGTTTTTTTAAACTTCAATTTTTTAAAAATAAAATATAGAATGGTAGGTGAAAAGGAAGTTCTTGGAAACATGTTACCTTTAATGCAGAGATTAATATGGAAATAAGTGTGATTTTAGCATCTCTGGTAGGTTAATTTTTCTTTAAAAATTCTGATGACTCATCTGTGAAAATACACAGGAAAAGTGCTAGATTCGTCAAACTTAGCAGCAGCAGAACCATTCAGTGCAAAAAATGCTAACAAGATTTTCCATTCATATGCCTCGTGCTTGCATATCACCACGCTTCCTGATTTTTGCTTTTTCCATAGCTTAATCTTCTCTCTCTCCCACTCCTTTTCCCCAGCACTCTCTCTGCTTTTCATCACCAATCACTTTCCTTCTAGCACTCCCGCTGTCCCAAACTGCAACCCTTCACTTTTCCATCTGCCCAATCCCCTACTTGTCCCACAGCCACCTGTCCCCACTATACCCTCCTACATTTTGTCTCTAACCTAGCATGTAAATAATGCCACCCCATACCTCTCAACCTTGTCCTATCACCGTGAGAGACAAACCATCACGATGCGTGACCAATGCTCCCAGTGTGGAATACCTGGGTTTTGTTGCAGGTCATGGAAGAACTGAAATGTTACAACAGTTTTTAAGTATAAAAGCTGATTCTAAAAATACTTTCATACTCTAAATAAACCAGCTTTGCAATCTGTTAACACATTGGACGGAGCTAGGGATGTAAGGAAAGGAGAGAGTTCTTGTCTGGGACTTTCACGGGGCACAAGGAGAAGGTGGATTTCTGGATGGAAATGTGGGCCCTCCCATAAACAATTAATGCTGGGGCTGGCAACCCTCTTCCATAACTAGTTCAAGTAGATCTCAGAGCATCTCCTGTCTGGGCTCCTCTGCTTCTGCACCTCTCTCTTTGCGTTCCAAGAAGCAGGACAGGCCTGCAAGGGAGGGAGCCTACTTGTTTTCCAGAATGGCAGAAGAAATTTAGAAAATACAGGCTGAATTTTTCACAAGAGGACGGCAACATCCCAGCCTGTTAAAAACCGAAAAACCCGGGGAATGTTCAAACCCAACTCCCATCCCATAAAAAAAAAAATATTATAGAGCGGTTCAACCTGTTCCCTCTCTCATGCCTCACCTTCCCCCAAACCAGTCAGCTCTTGGGCTCCCTCCCTCAGAACCACTTTCTGTTGTTTGAGGGGCATGTGGCCCAGATCTGCCTCCGGCTCCTTCCTCTTTAGCTGTTGCTTCTTGTCCAGGGACTGCTACCTGGGTATGTGGTACGTTGAGACAGAGTGCTTGAGGCTGAGGAAAGATGGAACAGACCAGTACCCTTGAAAACCCAGCACCCAAACAAAATCACAAACAAGATACATTTTATAACGCCAAGCAATCCACAACTTGTATTGTTTATTTCTGTTCCTACGTTCTCCTCACTTCTCTCTGTTAGTCTGCCCCGGTCACACCTTGTCCTTATTCACAGCCAGTTTGATTTCCTTATAAGTGTTAAGCAGCATAGCAGAGTAGCCTTATTGACTCAGTGGGTCATTCATGGGCACGGTATCAGACTCTGGCCTTTCAACTGTACGGCCCAGATGTTCAAAGCTGTTTAGGCATCTAAATCCAATTGAGATCAATAGAGTTAGGTAAACAAATACTCCTCAGGATGTGGGTCTAAGCTCCTTGGGACATGGATCATCTCTTCCTATTATCAGACAAGTACTTAATACACAGTTGGAGCATTGTATCAATAAAGACGTAATAATTCTGCAGCGGCTTCTAAAGGATTAACAGTACATGCAGCAAGTTAAGAGACCAGAATGCCTGTAAGCCGAACCTGTGCTTTATTATCTGCTTCAGCTCCCAAGAGGAGTTTTAGTGATGGATTGTAAAAGATGACACAGCTGACAACAGCCAGATCTCTTTCAGCATTGATAATTATGATTGAGCCAACTGTTCTTAAACAGGGAGCACCAGAACAGCTGAAGAGCTTTTCAACTCAAGAGCCAGACAAATAGTTTCCTGTTTAAATTCCTGCTTACACTGAACAAGGGTCTGTTTGGTCTCTCTCTAGTAGCCACCTGAGGACTAGATTGCAGCTTTTTACTCTGTGGCCCTCGTACCCCATTAAGCGTAATACAGAGCACAACAGCAGTGTTCCACATGTGGTGTAAGCTACCCGCTGCTTAATAAGGTGCACCAAATCCAGGCCGGGGCACACAGGGGCTCACATTCAAGTCAATGGCAAAATGTCATGTCATTTAATTGATGTAGGATCAGGCCCATAACTGCTTGTAAAATTAAGCAACTGGGGGATAGTAACCCAATTAATGTCCCCCTCCTTTCTACATTTTGGCCACCCAATATGCCCTCTCTTGGGTTTAACAGGCAATTAAGGCTACACTTGAGCAAAATGCTTAAGCGCATACTTAAATTTAAAACTTTTCTTCAATGGAATTACTCACATGCTTAAAATGCTTTGCTGGATCAGGACCTTAAACTACATCTTCAGTATTGGTGAGTAAAGTATTTCACCATAAAAATGGAGCCATCCTGATCAAGAAACATCTTTTTCTTTTTTGGACAGTAACTACTGTATCTACAGTACTTGGGCATCTCAGCTTCAGCCTTGAGAACTGTTTTCTGCATTTCCTACACATGCTTAAATATTAGGTTCAGGTAGCACACATTGTTTGCGTTCATTCTAAATGGACAAAAAAACTGAGTGATTTTCCATCACAGCTGAGACGTGCTATATAGTATAGGTCAATACAATGTGGACACAGTTCTGAAAAGACCCTGATTGGTGAACACATTAGGAACACTGAAGACTGTTATTATCCTCACTAGCTGAGTCACAGTGGTCTCGCATAAGAGTAACCATCAAGCTTTTTGTTTTCAGTTATTCTTATCCCCAATCATTCATTTTAGCAGTCTGTAGAACAGGTGGAAAAAGTCTCTCAGAGGTGAGGCCAATTATGCCTTTGCTACATTCATTCATTCAAAATGAAAAGCTTGATAAAGCTATTATTTTAAAGCTTAGGGTAATCACAGGGAACAATGTACTTGAGAGCAACTTGAGCTGAGATTTGAAGACACCTCTCAGTATGACCGGTTAGAGAGACTAGACCTCTTTTCCATCATAAATATCACAAAGGGGACCTCAAAAAGAGCAATGATATCAATACATCAACAGTCTCTTGAAATACTCACACATCATGGGCCAACATTTTCAAAGCTGTGCACATGGATTTGCACTTAATTTGTGTGCACAATCAATAATTGCATGCAATAATTACATATTCACTTTATACAAATGCCTATCAGTTGACTTGCATAAGCAATTACAGCAACTGCATGTACAAATTAACATACAAATACGTATGCTTTTTCATAAAGAGGTCTCAAAATCTGGGCCCTGTTGTCCAAACTTAGGGAGGCTTCCATTAAGCTTGCAGAAATATTTATGTGAAATGAGTTGGTGGCCCCAGCCCGGCTCCTATTCATCAGCTGTCCACATCATCAAAACCATCACCTTTACAACAAAAATTGGCATTAATTCACAGCCTTACCAGCAGGCAGGTAAGAGGAGCCAGGGATGGAACAAACAAACATACTAACTATGGTTGGGTAGTGAAGGGAAACTTGCATGACTTCTGTCTGCTCTATGGATAAAGGAATGCAGTTTTCATGGCTGTCAATTCAACAGATGGCAAATGCTTTAAAATGTTATGTGAAATGAAGTAAGTTTAGATAGGTATTTTGTTAGTAACACAAGATAAGAAATATGTAGGACTTAAGTACATTGAATGCATATATTTTAACAAAGGCACTGCGAAAAAGCTGACTTTTCCCTATCCTTATACTTGTAAAATATCATAATTTTCTGTATTTGTTTTTGAAGTAGTATTTCATGGCTGTTCTCTTTTTCAAACTTTACACCAAACACAACACTCATGAGCAATCTAGAACAACTCAACAGGCTTCCACAAGGAATAAAGCAAGGAAACTGTCTATTTCAGGTGCCTAGGGAATTACTGTAAATAGGGCAGGATGTAAAATAATTTTTAAAAATGACGAGAATAGTTTAAAAAAGTGTACCAGAGGCAAAAATCTAACCTAGAGAAGGAATCAAATTACATGAATGTTCAAGCAGCAGCACTTACTCTCACTGTTGAAAGTCAAACGATAATAAAAGATTTCAGCTTGGTCTCAAGCCTTATTGTAATGAGCTCTGTATTGAACGCCTTTCACAGTAATAAGTTTTACCTTTTTGAAAGGTATCTTATAAAGTTGCATTACTTTACCCACTTATAGTCCCATTAACTTCCACAAAACTATGTACAAGAGTAAGGGCTGCAACATCATGATCTACATGCATGCTGGTATTATAACCCTTGCCTTTTACCCTCAAAATGATTTACAAACATCAAGTGATGGTTCCTCCTAGCAATGAGTGACCACCCCATTTTTTTCAAGCTGGGGAAACGGAAGCAAAGATAAACCCCTCTTCCAAAACCAGAGGAATCCATATTAGAACCAGGATTACAACTCAAAAAATCCTGACTCCCTGTTCTCATCATAGTCCAGGCCTCTCTTTACAGTGTATCTTCACAAAAAGCCAATTGTCCAAGTTTAGAACAGCTTTTGAGACCATGTCGTTCGGCTGCTGAAGACATTCCCCCTCGGGTACATGTGCTACGCATACAGGGCTAATTGTGTCCATTCAGAACAGCATTTCATTCAGCAACAGTACAAACAAGTTAGTTACTCACAATGCCCATGGAGAAACTAAACAAACCAGAAATTTAAAACAGGCAAAACAGTAACAAAAATTAAAGAAGTAAATCTGTCTACAGCATTTTTTTTTTTATTAAAAAGTAGAAATCATTGCTAACCTACTGGATACTGTAAAATCACAGAATATCAGGGTTGGAAGGGAGTTCAGGAGGTCATCTAGTTCAACCCCCTGCTCAAAGTAGGACCAATTCCCAACTAAATCATCCCAGCCCCTATTTTCTTGAAATTATCTCTTCGTTTGTAGTAATTCAGCAAACTGCAGCAGTGTTAAATTGCACAGCACTTCAGGAAGCACATTCCTTCAAACAGTACTGAGTATGGCAGAGATTCTGCTAGCTCTCATTAGTTTCATACAAAGAACTAAAAGCTCACGCTAAACAGGGCTGGCAGATCATCTAGCTGGAAACTACTATTCTGTGACCTAGTTAAAATTAGACAGGAGTAGCAAAATGTAGTTTCCTTGATTAAACGAGGAACCTAACCACTGAGCAAACACAGCAGCAAGGGGAAAGAAAGGACTGCAAAAACTGAACAAAAATATGGCTTATACTAAACTGCTCATGCATTAATTTCTGTAGCCCTTCTGAAAAATTAAAAGGGAGACTAGTCATTAATATAAGTAAAATTGCAGAATGTTGAAACAAAATATATTTAAAGCTTTTCTAATATCAAATACTGCTTTAGTTACAACTTCAATTCACATTAAAATGAGGTTCATTCTCAGAAGATGAAATAAGATCTCCATCTCTTCCATCCAGGTTCCTGTGAACTAGCAACATGGAGATAAAAAGGTAGACTTCAATGAGGAAAACAGTGAGATACAGGAGATCATATACAGTAACTCCTTGCTTAACATTGTAGTTATGTTCCTGAAAATTGCAACTTTAAGCGAAACGATGTTAAGCTAATCCAATTTCCCCATAAGAATTAATGTAAATACGGGGATTAGGTTCCAGGGAAATTTTTTTCACCAGACAAAAAAACCCTACATATTATATGGATATACACACAGTATATGCTTTAAACAATTTAATACTGTTCACAGCTATGATAATTGTGAAGCGTGGTTGAGGTGGTGAAGTTAGAGGATGGAAGAGGGAGGGATATTTCCCAGGGAATGCCTTGCTGCTAAATGATGAACTAGCACTCGGCTGAGCCCTCAAGGGTTAACACGTTGTTAATGCAGCCTCTCACACAAGGCAGCATGAACACGAGGGCGGGGAAGACAGCATAGCAGAGAAAGACACACACTTTGTGTGTAGGGGAGAGAGAGAGAGAGAGATACACTGCCCCTTTAAGTAAGCTGACCCACTCTTGAGTGCATTGTCTTTTTAAGTGGATCAGAAAGTTGAGACAGCAGCTGCTGCCCCAGGTGCTCTCTGTCTCTCTCCATCCCTGTCCCCTCCCTGCTCTATATGGAGAAGGGGTAAGCGGGGTGCAGGAGCAGGGGGGAGGAGAACACCCTGACATTAGCCCCCCCAGCTTCCTCCCTGCACAGCAAGCAGGAGTCTCTGGGAGCAGCTCCAAGGCAGAGGGCAGGAGCAGCACATGACAGTGAGGGGAGGGACAGCTGAACTGCCTGGCAATTGATAGCCTGCTGGGTGGCTGCAGCACAGGGAATTTAAGAGAGTGGGGAGCTGATAGGGGGGCTGCTGGTCCACTCTGGTTACAAGCCCCCACCAGCTAGCTGCAATGGGCTGCTCTTCCTGCAAAGCAGTGGACAAAACAGGCGGCTGCCAAATGACGTTTGAAGGGAGCACTGCACAACTTTAAATGAGCATGTTCCCTAATTGATCAGCAACGTAACAACATTAACTGGGACGACTTTAAGTGAGAAGTTACCGTAGTAGGAAAAGGGAGCAATGCAAGGACACTATGAAGTGGGACTGGGAGCAGATCTTGCAGTATGTGCCAAATTTGCAGACTGCAAATAAAATATGCTAAGTTCATTTTATTTTTCTTTCACCCAATCAGTTTTCTCCTATATTTCCACTGGTGGGACTAATTTCCTTTGTGAACCTAGTATTTTCAGCTAACACATATAGATTATAGCACAGGTAACTTGTACACTGACTCTGCTAGAAGTTAGTTTCCATCACCAGTTCTTATCCAACATTTACCCTATTAACTCCATCATACTTTGTACACCTTGAGGATACTTTCTGATTTTCATCAGAGATGGGGCAAAGACTTAAAGTTTTCTAGCCTCCTGCTCACTGTTATACACTGCAAAGCATCGCTTGTTCTACAAAGAGTCTAAATAAGTAAAATTTTCCTGACTGAATAAACTATTGGGGCACCAGTATTTTGAATGCTCGGCTAATTTAGGGACCTACTCTGTCATCCTTAATACTGAATAGTACTTCACTCTACGAGGAGTCCCACTGAAATCAACAAAGCTGTTTGTGGAAAAAGGTACTAAACACAAGCAAGGATGAGAGAAAAAGGCCTTAAAAAGTGTAATGTTTCTAGCCCAATGTTTTAAAATACCCACAGATTTAGGGCTATTGAGCACTTTTTTCCACTGGATGAAGGGAAACATGCCCTTATGAAACCGCTCTGAAGCTAATCATATGAACACACAATGAAGAACATCATATTGGCATCTCAGAGCACAATCAGCTACTTGTTATAGACAAAAACTAATATAGTCAGTATTATACCTTGTTAAACTACTTAGCAACCTTCTAGCACAGAAATTTCAGAGAAAGAATTTCTCAAAGGTGGGACTGCTTGTTATGCTCTGATTGCATATTACTATGCAGAAAATTCATAAGAACTGGTGTTATGGAAAAAAGCTCCGATGTATACAGGCCTTAAAGGGTATGTCTCCACTGCAATGTAAGCCCAAGGTTTGAACTCAAGCTCAAGCCTAATCCTCCCAGTCTACACACAAATTGTGCTAACACAGAGCTCAGATCTAGGGGCCCAGGACCTCACGGTGATGGAGGGTCCGAGTCTGAGTCAAGCCAGACCCCAGGGTTCAAGCCCTACTACTTCACACTATAGGCACAGCCTCACTGGACTTGAGCTCTGGGAATCCAACAAAAGCTTACCATAATCCCACAGACTGAACTTCTGTGTCCTCTGGACAGTCAAGTTTGCTAGACAGTCAGTTTTCGCACACTGCAGCACAAAGTGCTTGAGTGGGACATTTTGGAAGGGCACTAGGAATTGGGCTGGCATAATGCAGTATAAATGCTGAAGCCCCAGGTTGGGACCCAGTGTTCGACAATTCCTAACTTGGGGTTACAAATGAGTGCAGATGCTCAAGCCCTAGGTTAACAAACCCAGGATTTGCTAACTCCAGTTCTACTACTAATCCTGGTCTTACATTGCAGCATAGAACATACCTTAACAGGAACCCCATCAACTTAAAAGCCAGTCCATTAAATACCCATCCAGAGCTAAAAGTAGTTCCACTGTGCACCCCTGCCAACTTTGGTGGTCTGACAATATTTTCCTGTTTTTCGTGTGTTGCTGTGTGGAAAAACTCACACAAACAAAAGAGAGAGTGAAACTATACACAAAGTACTATCAAGTACACAGAGCAAAAAACAGAAAATAAAAAAAGGAAAATAGTGTTTCTAATTTTTTTCAGTTATAGAAATATTAGGTGTTACTGAGAATAAATATATTTCAGAGAAATTAGATTCTAAAGTGAACCATATCCCTTCAAAGTGAGTACTACATTTAAACTTGATTCCGCTTAAACTAGTTTCTGACACAGCTTACCTGGCCAACATGGACTGGACCAAGCTGTAAGATTAGTATTTTGAAGCCATGTTTCAAGCAGGATCATGATGAAACCAAGTTCAGAAGTGTTCCCAAATTTTGTTTAAAAGCTAGGGCGGAGTAGAACTTCAGGACCCATCTATTCTACAAGTGCAATCATAGCAGGAGATTCACAGTACAACATGGCCGCTCTTCAATAGGCCATTCAAAGGCTGAGTGTGGTTTGGGAAACAGCCGAAGTGTTTCCTGTAGACCGAAATCCTGGTCCAATTGAAGTCAATGGGAGTTTTGCCATTGAGCTGAATGCGACCTGTAAATTTGTCCCTGTTTGCTTTGCCAGAAACAACTGGGGAGGTACATATGCAGGTAGCTTCTATACTTAAATTTTAGTATCTCTAACTGGAGCCCGATGAGAAGGATTGAATGGTACCTTTCTTACCAAGAGACCAAGACAGCACATTAATATATGGGATGAAGTTGGCAGGGACAATTAAACAGTTCTTCACTAAACAATTACACAAACCACAACCACCACTACCCTACGCTACTTGCTGCTAATGAAATAATCCATTGAGTGTTCCATCACATGAGATACTCTCCTTTTAAGAAAAGAGGTGAAAAAGCTAATAGAGCAGGGATACAATTAACCCACTTTTTTTTTTCCCCCAGATTTCTTAGGCCTTAAATTACAACTGTAGTTCACAAGATATACTGCGCTTTAAAGCGCCTAAACAGAGTTTGCGGAGCACATGTAGCACTGCTAAGTGGCATGGATTTGTACAATGCAATGGCAACAGAAAGGGAGGCTTGTGAGTCCCTGTTTTGATATGACCAGAATGCTGGTCAGCCAAAATCTGAATACTTAGTTTGCACAGTAGCAGTGACAAGTGGCTTTAAAATGACAGATTTGTACTTGACAGT
Source organism: Chelonoidis abingdonii (assembly GCF_003597395.2). Lineage (NCBI taxonomy): Eukaryota > Metazoa > Chordata > Testudines > Testudinidae > Chelonoidis > Chelonoidis abingdonii. The sequence continues at coordinate 8,639,480 of NC_133782.1, forward strand.
GTCTAAAGCAATGTTTCTCAAATATGGCCACAAGTGACTTTGCTTACAGCCACAGTCTCCCGGGCAGTGATGGGGGGGAGGGCGTGGGGGTCAGAAAAGCAGCAAATCCCTCCCCTAGGGCTGCCAGCAATGGTTGGACCCTGCCCACCTCTGGTGACAGAAAAGCTGGAGGAACAGTCAGTGAGTTCCCCACCTTCCCAAGGCTGGTGAGATCAGGCTCCAGCCCTGGGATGGCGGGTGGCAGGCTCCAGCCATGGGGCTTCAGGCTCCATATCCCAGCCATACAATGGCGGGCTCTGGCCCCAAGGTCACCGCCGCAGTCTGAGGCCACCAAAAAAAATTGTTGTGAGAACCCCTGGTCTAAAGTAATATTAGCATACTGGTTCTTGACAACGTTAATCCCCATCCATTCCTTTCTCCAGAAGTACCCAACTAGCAAAGCCTGAAGTGGCTCCGCATCCAGCTGGGTGAAGTAGTGCCATACAGCTGCGCCCCACATTTAGACTGATGCTAATGTCACAGTTGGACATGAAGGATGCAGGAAGTATGAAAAAGTGTAAGGGGCACTTGGAGACATGGTCCACCTCTCTCTCATAAGAGGATAAATTTTTCACTTACCTTTCTTTGGCCTGTTTTCTTAATTTCACAAAAACATCTGGGTCTGTAATCATATTTAGCATATATATAGGTTCCATGCTTGGATCACTATATAGCCATTAATAATCCTCACAACATGCATGTGAGGTAGGTAATTAAATGTTCTTCCTATTTTATAAGATAGAAAAACAGGTAGTGAGCTAAACAGACTTCACTGTGTCTCAGAATGAAAGATAACATAGAAAACATGATCGGAGGGAAGACTGAAAAAATTGGGTTTGTTCAGTCTGAAGAAGAGAAGACAGAGGGGACATGATAACAGTTTTCAAGTATGTAAAAGGATATTACAAATAGGGAGAAAAATTGTTCTCCTTAACTTCTGAGAATACGACAAGAAGAAATGGGTTTAAATTGCAGCAAGGGCAGTTTAGGTTGGACAATAGGAAAAACTTCTTAACTAGTAGGGTGGTTAAGCACTAGAATAAATTGCCCAAGGAGGTTGTGATATCTCCATCACTGGAGATATTTAAAAGCAGGTTAGACAAACACCTGTTAGGGACGGCCTAAGTCGGGGTGGGCAAACTTTTGGGCCTGAGGGTCACATCAGGGAATAGAAATTGTATGGCGGGCCATGACTGAGGATGAGGAGTTTGCAGTGTAGGAGGGTGCTCTGGGCTGGGACAGAGGGGTTTGGACGGGGAAATCAGGGCTGGGGCAAAGGTGCGGGAAGTGGTGCAGGTTCTGGTTGGGGGTATGGGCTCTGGTGTGGGGCTGGGGATGAAAGGTCTGGGGTGCAGGAGGATGCTCTGTGCTGGGATCGAGGGGTTTGGAGAGCAGGACGGGGATCAGCACTGGGGCAGAGGTTTGGGGGAGTGGAGAGAGGCTCAGGGGTGCAGGCTCCAAGTGGCGCCTACCTCTAGTGGCTCCCAGAAGCAGTGGCACGTCCCTTCTCTGGTTCCTAGGTGTGGTGCAGCCCCTGACACGGCGCTCCAGCAGGAGCTCACGGCGTGACTTAAAATGGCTCACAGGTCGGATCTGGCTTGTGGCCCGTAGTTTGCCCACCCCTGGTCTAGGTAATACTCAGTCCTGCCATGAGTGCAGGAGACTGGACTAAATGACCTCTCAAGGTCCCTTCCAGTCCTATGATTCTATAATTGTTCTGGAAGAATAGTAAGGGACATAGCTCTTCTTTCACATTATATACATAGATCTTTGCACCGGAGTAACTAGGGACCTGATTCAAATCTGTTCCATACTAAATAGCAAAACAAGATCAGCAATGAGAATGTGTGTAACTGAACAGAGCAACTGCCTCCATCATCAGCACCACTTTGGTTTTGATAGCTCTCTTTGGTCCAGTCTTATTAGCATGGAAGACCAACGAATTACACAGTGTGTTTACCAAGGAATACCAGTACATGGTCAGCAACCACATGGCTGCTAACAGCTTCAGTGGCACAAAAAGACCACCAGTGATGGAAACCAGTGAACACCCAGCAAGACTGTCTTAAGCACATAGCTAGAGATCGATCCAGGTGGTACTCAATCTACAAGGACGCTACATCTCTGAGATTTGCCTTGATTATTCTTCAAAGCTGATAGGAAACACCAGGAAGGTTTGGGGCTAAAAAAAAAACCATTTGTAAAAACAAAAAACAGCTGTTGATTCTGTATTTTGATATTACATTTTCCCTCAAGTGACAGGTGACTGGCTGGGCAGTGTAGAAATGGTAATGGGAGGAAGTGAGTCCATATACAAGATGATGACTGGGCTGAATGAGCCACTCTTATAAGGATGTGCTCCTCAAATGTTAGCCATGCTTGTGAATATACATATTATGCACACAAATTTTGCATATCAGTTGAGGTTCAGAGAATTGTCACCTTCCCTATAACGGTGGGGAAGTTATTAAAAAAGAGCATGCAGCTGATTTTTATCCTCCTCAGTAACTCACACTATTGCAGTTAGAGGAGAGGTGCTGGCTGATGTTAAATTTAAACCTTAAAAATATCCGCAGCATGAAATCTTCACTGTCAGCTAAATAAGCTTAGTTAAAAACCAATACTATTTTAGGGAATAAATGTTTCCATTTGGTCTAATATATTATAAAAACATCCTCTAACTGTCCTTAAGACCTGTCCTTTTAATTCCTTGAAAGGTGAAGCTGTATATTATAAGATGGAATGTTTGCAAGCTCTGATGGTTGTCACTGTATTTTCTTGATATAATAAAAAAATATAGGGTGTTCACAACTTCAGATTAGTGGCCTGGAAGTAAAAATTAATCTGATTCTTTTTATAGTCCATCATCCTTAGAAATAAATGCTGAACCAAGAACGATGGTCTTGCCTAACTTCTCATGTGTGTCTTATTCTCAGGATGCCAAAAGCATATTAGAATTCTCTATGGAAAGAGATCAACGCGTGGTCTCCCAGTGTTGGCTTTATAGAGGAACAGCAGCATCTGTATAAGTTGCCTTTTATGAGCAAACAACCCATTTGGGGGAAACTGCTTCGCCGTTGAGATTAAAGGTCATCATTCTACCTATGATGAACATGAAAGGATAGTACCATTACAGCAACTTCTGTTTCTCTTCTTGAGGCTCAACCATCAGGACAGCAATATTAATAGTCTTGCAGACATACAAAAATATACCTCGGCAAAGAACATGCACAAGAGACTACTTCTGAGGAAGAAATGACTTAATGAAAGGCAAATGAACAGGAACACTGTCCACAAAAGAAAACAGGTGGAAAGAGAACATTTCCTATCTGCAAGAATATAGCCCTAGCCTACTTTATTACAACCATCAGGCAGATATAGCTCCCAGTACAATTTGTGCAACCCATGATCACTTTAAAAGACTAGTTATCACTCCAGGGCCAAAAAATTGTCTATTATAACCTACTGTAAACCAGAATTTGTAAGCTAGTTTCCCTAGGTGACAGGCCAAATTGTCACACACATCACCACAAGTCTCAAGCTTTTTCCAACAAAATTTAAAGGCCTCAAAAATAGGAGATGCTAATAGTTCAATTTGTTTGGTGTAGTAATCAAGAATAAATCTACAGCGTGTTGTTTCCTGTGCCCCATGCTTCTCGCACACATACATCATAAGAACAGCCATACTGGGTCAGACCAAAGGTCCATCTAGCCCAGTATCCTATCTTCCGACAGTGGCCAATGCCAGCTGCCCCAGAGGGAATGAACAGAACAGGTAATCAAGTGAGCCATTCCCTGTCTCCCATTCCCAGTTTCGGGCAAACAGAGGCTGAGGATACCATCTCTGCCCATTCTGGCTAAAAGCCATAGATGGACCTATCCTCTATTATCTAGTTATTTTTGAACCCTGTTATAGTCTTGGCCTTCACAACATCCTCTGGCAGAGAGTTCCACAGGTTGAACATCCTGTGATAAACGATGATGTTTTCCTCCTCCATTCAGCCTAGGGCTCACGGGAGCTCTAGTTCCTACCATTTGACTGGGTTTTGTCTATGTGATTGTTCAGTACTTACATAAGCATCATACAAATCTCTTAGGTGCAACAATAATGCCTCCAGATTGTCTCCTGTCAATGCAGATAGCGGGATGACTCTCTGCTCCACTCGCTCCTTAAGAAGTAATAAGTTAGCCTTCGACTGAGGAAGATCAATCTTATTCCCAATTACAGCATGAGGTCTCTTCGACAACCCTTCTTCATACTGCTCCAGTTCATATTTTAAGTCTTGGAGCTGAATCCATGGCTCAGACACAGACAGATCGACCACAAATAAGAGAAAGCAGCAGTGTTCTATGTGCCTCAGAAAGGCCAATCCAAGGCCCCTGTTTAGATGAGCTCCTCTTATTATACCAGGAACATCAGCAACTATAAATGAGAGAGAACTGAATGTGAACACAACATGTTTAACTTAAAGAGGTTCTATTTGTCTGTCTGTCAGTCTAGCTATTTATATAGCTCCCTTTCAATGCAGTCTGTAAGAAGGCATTGCATGAGTTTGTCTCTCTGTCTCCTGCAGCCCTGGAAAAAAAAAATCAAGTAATTTCACCAGAGACGCTGAATTCAGCTCAGAAGTCTGAGGTCAAAAGTACATATATGAAATACAATACAAGGTTTAAAATCTATTTCACATTTACATCAGGTTTGTAGTTCCCTAGAACTAGTAAGCTCCTAGAGTGTTATTTTTACAGTTTTATTTTACTGTCTCAAGCAGGGACATAAAGGGAGACAATCAGATGTCTTAACTAAAAGTAGTAATTACTATATAAACAAAATCTTCTAACACATACCTGCCACTTGTTCATAGTCCTGGTAGTGAACAATGCCTACATGTGGATTTAAGGTTGTGAATGGGTAGGGAGCCACTGTAGGCTTTGCATTGGAGATTGCTCGCAAAAGCGATGACTTCCCAGCATTGGGGAATCCCACCTGGAACACAAATATTCAACAAGGCCACAATTCCAGATTAACCAAAATAAAGAGAGATTACTTGCAAATATATATAGATGATTCTTTAGTAGTTCTCATAACTCCGAGACTTGTACAGCCATTTATGCACAAATGCATCAGTTTTGCATGCTCACATCTAAAGATATCTGGGTGCCCATTTTTCTTTATTTTTAAGTTTTCCATTATATCATTAAAATATGAGCTTTCCATACAAGCATGAACAAGTCTTACTCATAACCTGCATTTATTACTTTAAAAGACCCATCTCCGGTGGGTCAACCACTTGTCAGGTATGTATTTATTTTCAAATTCCAAAAAATAGTGACCATACATTATAAAATCTACTTGATTCTGACATAAGGCTTGTCATTTTTAACATGGACAGGATTTTCCATGCCATGGATGTTGGCGGACCTCTCATACATCTGACTACTAGGAGTAATTATCATCAATGGGCCTTCCCCAGAATCAATCTCCTCATCTGGACTGTAAGGTAACAGAACTACAATATGCTCTGTGGGTAAACTAACATTATTCCCATTATTCTTCTATTGCAGAATGTCTCTGAGGCTAGTTCCTCCTCACTCCTAAAGCCTACATATTGAAACACTTTCCTAGGAAGTCTATGCTTGCTGGGAGGAATGGCCTTAGAACAGCTTTAGGATACCCTGTCTGATACAGACAAGTGTGTGCAGAGTCAAAAGCACTTACATGAAACAATCACACTTTCCAGCCTGCTGGGGATAATCATTCTGAACAACTGCCATAATAAGTATAGCAGAGATCTGGACAGTCATGAATTTATCTTGTCAATTTAAGCCCCAATAATGCTCCTATTTAAGTCAGTGGCAAAATTCCCATTGGCTTCTATGGGCACAAGCTAGGAGTCAAAATGCTGGACTTAGTGCTGCCAATTTAAGACTCAGAGTAGATTGCCCAGGCTAAGATACAGCTAAGTTTATTGAACCAGCCATGCTGGTTCATTTCTTTTTCTTTACAAAGCTCTTCTGGACCAGACAAATGTTGCAAGATACATGCACTGTATGTACTGCTGTAAAATAAGGGTTTGTTCAACAGCTCCAACTATAAATAGACTTAGCATTAGCATACCATTCAAACTTAAATACTAGGGCAAAATTTACATATCTGAAACCTATACAAAAAACTAACAGTTTAAAACCAATAACAATGCAAAGTAAAGACAGACTGAAAGGTGATTATGTTTTTGTTAAAAAGGGATGTTATTTAAGAGCCATAAGTGTTTCTTGATGGTTTCTAGTTGTAACATGCTGTCTCAGCGCCTGTCATCATGTCTCCCAGAAACAGCTTGTCCAATTACTTTAAAAACAGCAAACAAAAGTTCTCCTTCAGTGGCAGAAGCCCTTAAGTGCCAAAGATTGGGGGGTTGATCCCTGATGATAACTTGGCTGCCTGTACACATTCAAGCCCTCTGTTATGTCAAGACATATTCTAAAGAGACATTTATGGGAGACTGCAATAATAAAACAATTACTACTGAAGCCTGTACCTTGTTTCCTGTTGATTTGGCATGAAGCCTTTTACCAAAGAGAGATATGGCATCAAGTTATATATAAAGCGGTAGCAAAAAAGTGACAGAAAGTCATATCACTCAGGATACTCCTCTACTAAGCAATCATTGACATTCATCTCCCACACAAACTTGCTGAGAGAACAACAAAATATAACAAAGCAACATTCTTTAGTCAGCTAGTCAAGTGTATACTAAAGGTTAATAAAACAAAAAAGGCAACACCCACCAGCCCTGCATGTGCCATAGTCTTGAGCTCCAGATGGAGGACTCTTTCCTGACCGGATTCTCCTAGAGTAGCTGTCATTGGTGCTCGATTCTCATTGGACAGAAAGAACCGGTTACCCTTCCCTCCAGTTCCTCCATAAGCGGCAACATATTCTTCGCCATGCTGAGCAAGATCAGCCACAATTTTCCCATCCGCCTTAACTACAGTGCCTACAGGAACCTTGACAAGACAGATAGTCCTAAGCAAAAACAAACTATGAAAGTCCAAATACTTAACAGTACTATTCAGCTGTTCCCGGTGGCTGCGGATGCTTTCAGTGTCTAGCTAACACCACAACCTTCCATCTCCCAGCTGGATGAAAGTGTAAAAAGAGTTATTAGGACCCAGATCTAGCAGGAGAAGCCAAATAAGCACTCTCACTCTAGACCCAAACAGCACTGACAAACTGTTTAATTGTTGGACATTTAGAATGTTAATGGTACTATACTTTTTTTTTTTTTTGGCCTTTTTGTGTTCCCAGTACCAGGTATCACAAAGTGGTGGTGAATCAATTCAAGATACTAACAAGCAGATTAGGGATCATACTGGGAAGCTAAAAAGCAAGGTAAGAATGATTTATATTTTAAAACAAATTAAAAAATAAAGAAGCTGCAACAGACATATAAGCAGACGGGGAATTTGTTTAATTAAAAAAAACTGAACCAACGTGATGCCTTACTATTACCACCTTGCTGGAGTATGCACGCACGTGTGTGGTTTGTCTGGGTTTTGTCTTCCTCTCTACTTGAAAAGTGCTTATCTGATTTTGGGCATGACCACAAATAAATCATCATCAATACATAAAGTCACGCCCCAACAACTGACAGCTCCAAAACAGACTCTGCTGGTTGATTTTATGGATAACACTAAATACAGGTATAAAGCTTAGGGCCATATCTACCGTAGGCAACAAAGGTGCTTTTTAATGTGTGTTAGCTAGTGTACTAAAGTCTTAGTGGAGACAAGGCAAGTTGTAGTTTTAAATATTGTAGCTGGTCAACGTAAACTCTAGCTTATTAAAAATATATCTTTTTTTCTAGTGAAGACAAGGCTTAGAAGCAAGGAAAGCCTCCCTTAATTTGTGCTAATAAACCATATGATAAAGGGTGAAATCTGTTCTCACATGGGATCTGCAGACAAACTGTCAGAACAAACAACATTGCTAGAATATATAGTCATGAGCTTGGAAGGCATAGTAGGGATTGGCATCAAAATGGACATGTCCCAAGTTGTGCGTGTGATTGCACTGCCTATATGAATTCTAGAAGCAAAGGCTGGTGAGTATTTGTTTTAGCGAGATGCAGCATGCTGTTTCAGAGAGGTTCTGGTGTGTGAACAATGAGAACAAAGCAGTTTGGTCATGGCTGTGTGTGAACTAGCCCAGATGCTATGAACACTCACTTTGACTAGTCCCATTAGGACTACTCACATGCACAAAGTTACTCACACAGGTAAGCTTTTGCAGGACTGAGGCCTGAATTCTCACATAAAACTTTCAAAGTAGTCAGCAACAGTATCTTACTTTAATATATGTGTATCCACCAGTGGCTCCGTAACAGTTTTTGCTTCTCCCTCTTTCTCCATCAAAACCTCGATATAATGAGAGGACTGAAGCCAGTGATTTGATTTGCTGGTCAGCTATAAAGCAAAGCACATTTTAAAAACATTCTTATGTTAAAAGAAAAACAGTCGAATTATCTTTTGACCACCTAATCCTTTTCAGTGTAGCAGAGACAGAAGTATTCCATCAGCTAGAGTGAGAGTCCAAGGGAGGTATATGATATCAATTCTATTAAAGTAAAACTCCACCGTTTTATTTATATGCTTGTTTATAAAGTATAACAATGGAAGTTGCCCATCCAAAGCTCTGTAAACCAACTATAAAACCAATTTCTTAACCAATGAAGAACATTTCACAGTAATCAATTCATTGCTAGTCACTGAGTTCACAATGTGAGGACTAATAAAATCAATTTAAATTTCTCCCTTTGACAAGTTATTGTGTTTTTAAAGGTTTCAGAGTAGCTTTTAAATGTTTCACAAAGAGTCTGGACTTTTTTTTTAAATTATGCCACACAAGCTGTGATCTTATCAGGCTGTCTCTTATTCTGTTTGTACACAACCCATCACAATGGAGTCTACTCTAATACAACTAATAATAATCTCACAAGCTATCCTTGATCAGACCTGGTCTGCAGGAGACAGGGAAACTTCCAAGAAACATCCAAACCACTCTCCAAAGTAGTGCTGGCACTATATAGGTGCTATGTATTATTATCCAGTTGAAGGGAATCCCTTCTTAATCAGTAGTGATGAATCAGTAACCCAATAGGATACTAATACAGAATGTGTAATTGGAATTGTTGCCTTTTGGAGGAGTACTAAAATCAGATCCTGATCACTTGCGGTCATTAGAAAGCACAGTATTAATGTTGGCCAAATTCCAATTTGCAAAATGACACTCTCTCTCATTGTAGTCTTCCTACAGCCCAGCCTCAATAGGATTTGGAATTCCTCACTGCCTGTTTTATGTTACGTAGTGTTGATGAGTTCTTTAAAAAAAAAAAAAAAAAAAAAAAAAAAAAAAAAGTTGTATTTCACAACAGAAGTGGAGGCATGTCTGTGACGGATAAAGTTACTGTTGTCAATGTAGTTTGTAAAACTCTTGAGATGCTTCAGAATGCAACATGCCATAGAAGTGTAAGGATGAAAGGAAGCATTGTAATGTGACTAAACACTAAAAAAAAAGGTTGTTTTAAAACTGCTAAAAGTATTTTTAAGCTTAAATATCAAACTTTAAAAAATTTTTCATTACAAGCACCAGAAGGGAACGTCAAAGACTTAATATTTGATTTATTCTACAGCTTTCCAGTGCCAACACTAGTGCACACGGTGGAAAGTAGTTTCTTCCATTTCCCTCTGCCATTTGTTGCTGCTTCCATCTGCTTTATGGTGTTGACATTGAGTGTTCTGCCCTCCCTGCCAAGGATTCTTATTAAGGTTTCTCTTGGGCACTCATTTCCTTAAATCAGTTGGTATCCACTTGACCGCTTCGCTTCATAGGGGAATCTGTGTTGGTATCTGGAGTGCATGCCCCAAATATATCCAAACACTTCCTTCTGATTCTGGTGGGAATGAGCAGCTGATTAGTGATTTCTCAGATCTCTTTGCTGGAGACGAAGTCTTTCCAACCAACCCCCAGAATCTTTCATAGACACTTATTTTTAAAGGTGTCCAGTTTTCTATTTAATGTTTGATAGAAAATGTAAGCTCTTCAGCTCCTGGAGCCATGGTAGTGCTGAGACTGAGAATTTTAAATTCAAATGTAGTTTTCTTCTGGTGTTCTAGATCTTTGATTTCTACACATTGTAGAGGTTAGTAAATGCTGTGGAGGCCTTTCCTAGGGGTCACTTCCTTTTTGTGGACTCTATTGGACAATATGCTGCTGCCAAGGTAGGTGCACTATTTTCTACTTTCTTGACGGCTTTTGCCTTCTAATGTGATGTTACTATTTGACTTCTGGGTTTCAAGAAAGTTTTAGCATAACTAATTTTGAACCCTGGTAGTCTGCTATTTTTCCCAGGTTGTCTATCTTTGTAACTTCTCATGCATTTCACTCAGTGGTGAAATATCATCAGCAAAGTCTAAGTCTTCTAGCCACTTGCCATCTACCCATGCTATAGCAGTGTGTGTTGCTAATACACTTCCTCTTTATCCAGTCTATGGCTATGCCAAACAAGAGAGGTGATAAAATGCATGCCATGCCATGATGAACGACTCTTATCTCGCTATTCAACCTTACAGAGCATTTTGCACAGCTATACATGGCCTTGATGTTGACAACTTTAGCTGGGACTCCATAGGACTGAGGAATATTCTACAGTGCATGCCCCCCCACCAAGGCTATCAAATGCCTTTTGAAAAAAAAATAAACTGATAAGGGGAGAACTTGCCATTCTATTCATTCTTCTAAGAGGATTACTAGTGAGTATTTGATCAACATAGGATCTCTTGGGCCTTAATTCTGCCTGTTCTTCTGAACTTTGCATCCACTGCTGCTTCATCTTGGGTAGTGTCACAGACACCTTCCCCTACAACACAGAGTAACATAACTCCTCTCTAGTTGTTCAAGACAGTATATGACAACACTTTTGGGGGTATTACGACAATGATTCCATGTTTCTGCTGGTGCCAAGGGATCCCTTTTCCCCAAACTTCATTAAATTATTCTGAACTTAATAATTTGTATTTCATTCAAAGTTAAGATACTGATTGAAAATCAATCAGGAAGGTTTGTTTTCCTCTTTCAATCTATGAATAAAAACGAGGTGCGAGAGGATGAGATCTGCTACTTCTAAAATCTTGAAAGACATGGTGACCAGAAACAACCAGTTCAACTCACTGACTCCAGATACTTCTTTTTTTAAAAAATCAATTAGTTTTAAATGCAAAACCAGCTTTGATTAACTCCTTTTTTCCTTGTGTATCCAGCAAATTTCAGGTAGTTTTATTTAACTAATCAAAAACAAGTGTTCAAATACTGTTTTTGTGCATTTTTAAATGAATTCTAATTTCCATCCAAATGCAACTTGACACAAATCATGAATAAAAAAGGAATCTAGTAAATAAGAAATGTCATTTTCCATTTTTATCATAGAAAGTGTTAGAAATGAATCTTAATAAATGTATGTTAAGCTATATAATTGCTTAAATAAATGTGTATAGATATAGTATATTCTGCTGGTTAGCAAAAAGAAGTACCCAATTTAGTGTCAAGGCTATATTTAGTTAAAAATCAATGTGTTTAATGTTTAGCAACCAATCAGAATCAACCTCTCTTTAGGAAAATAACTACAAAGTACAAATGCAAAACAAGTTTAAAATCACCAATTTAAATCAACCTAGGGAAATTCTGTTTTGAGTGCTCCACAGATGTTATGCCAATTAGTAGTTTCAAGTCTGTTTTAAAGGTCATACATTATACCCATTTTTAAGTGTGTATTTTATTCTTCTCGGATTCTTACACCACTCTCATTCATGTTGTAGTACCTGAGAGTCTTCCAGAAGTGCATTAAGAAACACAACTAGCACGTGTCATATTTGTTCTTTTTCTCCCCCAAAGAGGTTATGTTAGATTTTTTTAGTATTTATCTAGCTTACACTTTTGTAGAATTTTATCTTTGTTGTGCCACACATTTTTATTACTAAAGGCAAGGTCAAAGAAGCGCACCTGGAATGTGTGTGTTTAGTTCTATAAAGAATAAATGTTGGCTTTACTCCCTGAGTCAGGAGCAATCTGTGTTAGTGCGGGAAGACGACAGAGTACTTTAGCACTTTCCAAGGCATATGCCAGGAGATATTAAAAAAGCATTAGATTTTCAAATCAGTTTAACCTAAAATATTTTCTAGCTAGATCATGTAAGAAGATCAGTGTCATTCACATCTCCTTTGCAGTGGCTATCCTTGTAAGTATTGCAAAGAACAGATGGAGTGAAGAAAAAGAAAAACATTTTCCTGTCATATATATTTATTAGTTCTATCACTCAAACTCAGTTTGTGGAAAGACATCAAAAATACCTTTAAACAAAGGGACAATATTTAACAAGCCATCCCTTAATCTGTGGTATACAAGACAAAAAGAATATACAGCTTTTACCTTTCAAAATAACATGGCCCCCATCTCCTCCATTTCCACCATCAGGACCTCCAAACTCTTTTCTAGGCTCACTGTAGAAAGAGTTAATACCCTGTCCTCCACGGCCTCCAGTCACACACACTCTTCGATGATCTACAAAATATCGGGTCTGCAATGGAGAGATGGTTTCATATGATTTCTCCACAGTTTAGTGAAACATTATCAGACCTCTGTTTCAACAACCTGAAAGTTTCTATAAAACATAGCTATCTTTAAATGCCAGGAATTCCAATTTCCATTTGAAAATCAAAACCTATAGCATAGCTACAGTTCAGACAACAACCGAAGAAAGCTTATTAACCTAGCAATTATCTTGAAGGATGTACACAGAATCACACATGTTAAGAGACCCTTAAAACATAAACATCTAACATACATCTTTGAGTTTCCATTGGCAAAGAATTCCAGAGAGAAGATGCTCAAAGATCATCCTCTCTAACTACATATATTAGGAAACTATTAAAATGATAAAGAACATCTACTGAAAAAAAAAAGAAAAAATTGGTGAGGTAATATCTGGACCAACTTCTGAAGGTGAAAGAGAAGATCTGAAGCTTACACAGACCTCTTCTTCGACTGAAGGAAGCGAGGAAACTCAGTAACCTAGGTAGTTGGCAGTACATGGGGAATTTTTAAAAGGCCAGTCTAAGCATATTTAAAAGTCAGTATGCTCCATAGTGACTACATTTAGAGAGTTTCCAGCCTCTGCTCTGACCTGGAATTTGTAAGAACTTTTCCAACAGAGTAGGAAAAACTGAGGGGCATTTTGTGCATAGAGTCCAAAAAAAAAAAAAAAAGTGCATTGAACTATGGATGATACAAGGATATGTGGGTCTCAGCAACACTAGGATATAAAAATAGCAAGCTGTAACTATATTGTAAATATGAAACTGTTCTCTGGCACAAGCTAGTGGAGACTGATCCTCAATATTTGGCATTAGATTTCTGCAATAATAAGCAGTTAAACTCCTTACTGCTTATCTGAAATATCTGAACCTCAAGCCTACAAACCTGGGCTGCAAAGTTACAGGAGACTCTCTGAAGAGAACCTCTGGGCAGAGACTGAATCTTTCTTATATGACTGTACAGTAGCTAGCACAATCCTGATTTGGAACCTCTGTGTACTTTTGCAATACAAATAGTATCACCTAGCATTTTTGTTCTACTCATGAGCACAAAATGGAAGGAATGAGGCATTTGAACATTGGAGAAATGAGTAGATTTGGTTCTTATACAGTACATGAGCTAAAGTTTGCATAATGGATGAAGGGGAGGGCTATTTTCTGGTATCAGTTCACTACTCCCTACTCCAATGATGCTATTCTTCATGCAAACTTCAATCTTCATTTAATAAGACAGAACAGTCCAATGTTCCAACACATCAAGAATTTAAGAAAAGGTCTTTCTTGGGAACAGAGCAGGATGGGGATCACTAAATACTTCCCATAAGCAGTGGTACAATGGTTAAAGCACGAGACAGCGTGAAGAGTCTTAGATACTTAGAGTCCAAGTCTGCCACTGATTTATTGCATTACCTTGGGCAAGTCATTTTAACTTCTCTATGTACAACAGAGTTAATTATACTTATCCACCAACCTTTGGAAAATTTTCTGGAGATCCTCAGATGAAAAGTGCTATAAAAGTATTGGCATGTACATAGGTATTTTCTTGTGTGTCAAGATGTGGAGAAAAATTTACTTACAAATGGTAATAAAAGAATCTAGTAACAGATATTTTTTAAAATATTTAAATAGTTTGAGTGGTGAAAAATTGTTACTAGTAACGTGATACACAAGCACCTGAGAAAAATCCAATTCTTCAATAACCAAAATTCCTTTTGCACAGTCACCAGTACAGCAGAACCTCAGCATTATGAACACCAGAGTTATGAACTGACCAATCAACCACATAGCATACTTCCAGTTCCAAATGAGGTATCAGGCAGCAGCAGACAAAAAATACATAAAATAAAAAGCAAACACAATAAACTAACAACAAAAATAAAAGGAGCAGAGGATTTGTCCAGGAAACTATTTCTCTGTTTATGTCATTTAAATTAAGATGGTTAAAAGCAGAATTTTTCTTCTGCATAGTAAAATTTCAAAGCTCTATTAAGTCAGTGTTCAATTGTAAACTTTTGAAAGAACAACCAAAATGTTTTGTTCAGAGTTACGAACAACCTCCACTCTCGAGGGGTTTGTAACACAGAGGTTCTATCATAAAAATGTGACCGTTGCTAAAAAGCCTCCTTTTCCAAATGTAGTTAGCACCACCAAATGGCAAAATTGCAAACTGCTGTTTTAAAATTAACTAGATGCAATTATTGCTTATTATAAAAAATGAATTCGTTTCCCTGCAGCTGAAATATAGAACCAAAAGGAAGCACCTAAACAAAAATGAGAAAGCCTATGATTGCCTAGATTTAAAGACTAGTTAATTTTGGAGCTACATAATTTCTTTTAAAAAAAAAAAAAAGAAGCAAAACACTAATTGAACTTTAAAATGGTAACTGTCTAAAAAATAATAATGTATTGTTCTTTGTCATTTTTCCAACCCAAAAGAGAATTATGATCATTAAAACCTCTACAACAGTGGTTCTCAACCTTTCCAGACTACTCTACCCCTTTCAGGAGTCCGATTTGTCTTGCGTACCCCCAAGTTTCACCTAATTTAAAAACTACTTGCTTACAAAACCAGACATAAAAATACAAGTGTCTGAGCACACTATTACTGAAAATTTGCTTATGTTCTCATTTGTGCCATATAATTATAAAATAAATCATTTGAAATATAAATATTGTACTTACATTTTAGTGTACAGGGGTAGCATAAACAAGTCATTGTCTGTATGAAATTTTAGTTAGTATTGACTTCGCTAGTGCTTTTTATGTAGCCCGTTGTAAAACTAGGCAAATATCTAGATGATTTGATGTACCCACTTGAAGACCTCTGAGCACCCCAGGGGTACATGTACCCCTGGTTGAGAACCACTGCTCTACAGTGAAGCAACTCCTATAGCTACTACTACCACCACTGAAGTCATCATGAATGATGTTCACTGTGAACTTAGATTTTTATAACATGAAATACTTATTTACAATTATTTTTTCCACTACTCAAAAAGTTAATTATATTTCATAAAAATATTTCCTTATAATGTCAACGGTAAGTGGAGAATATATACAAAACACTCATCTCTGGGAGTGGTGTATTCATTTAGCATACAGCAAGTTCTTTGAATATATGGTAGGTTAGCTTATCTGAATTTTAGTTTAGACTTTACCAGCTTCTTTTCTGATATTGCTCTTTTTTGTTTCAGACGTTGATTTTTTGCACACTTTGCACCGCTTGTGGAAAGAATCCTCTGCCAGCTCTTAAACTGCTGCTGCAATAAGCAAATCTGTATATGTGGTGAATATGCAGGTTTCCATTGCCGTAAGCCGTCCAATAAAGCCCATGTTCTTGATGGCAAGATTTTAGATCCCAGCATATCCACCTAGAAAGTGAAAATTATAGACAAAGGAACACCACTAACTAAAATTTACCTTTGTGGCTCTAGAAACAACTGTTTCACATACAAACCAAGAGAGCAAAAAATCAGTTTACATAACAAAACACATAGTGTGTTAGAAATGCAAGGTCCAAGGATTGATAAATATTTAACAAATATTTTCTTACTCAATCGCTACAATATCTTTCTGAGAGTCAGACACCAAACACATATATCACCCCTAAACTGATTTCCCTTCACTAATGCCTATGCACATGCATTCATCACTGCACGGCTGTTCAGACTATATATAATTTGCGGCCCCTCTATTGCAGAGGTTCTCAAAATTTTGTACTGGTGACCCCTTTCATAAGCAAGCATCTGAGTGTGACCCCCCCCCACACCCATTAAAAACACCTTTAAATATATTTAATACCATTATAAATGCTGAAGGAAAAACAGGGTTTGGGGTGGAGCTGACAGCTTGTGACCCACCCATGTAATAACCTCACAACCCCCTGAGAAGTCCCCACCCCCAGTTTGAGAACCCCGCTCTACTCAGCAGCAGAGAGCCAGCGCCTGCACCCCCTCTGCCGTCCCAGAGCCCCCTCTATCCCACAGTCAGCCCCTGCGCCCCGCACCGCTACCCCAGAGCCAGCCCCTGCCGCCCCAGCCCCAGCCTCTCTTCCCCAAATCCAACCCCCCCACAGTACCCACCGACTCCGAAGAACTTTCCCGTGACGGACACACGCACTAGTATCGCGTTTTCTTGGGCGCAGAGGTCACTAACTCACGCAAATGACGTCATCTCCCGTCAGATTGGCGCACGCGCAGTTCTCTCCCCTTCCTCCCCCTCCCGTAGGTAAGAAAAGCGCGGGAAAAGGATGGCGGTCAAGTGTGAGCCCCGTCTAACGGCTCGGTGCGGGCTCGAGCCGTGCTGTCCCTTCTCCTCGGCGTGCAGGCGGCTAATGCTCCGCCTCCGACATCGCGCCTGTAAGCACCCAGGAGCCTGGGACTGGGCGAAGAACCAGCTCATTAGATGGTCTCCAGTCCCCCAATCCTGGCCCTGCCCACGGATCTCGGGGTCTGGCCCCAGCCATGGGGATGAGTATGGGGGGACTGGCGGCTGGGCCCCAGATGCAAGAAGAGGAAGTCCTGTGGCGAGAGCAGCGGGCATGTTCTCTGCCCGGAGATGCCCCGGTGCGTGTTCAAAAGCAGCTGTACAAAATCCTTGCTGGTCAGACGCTGATTCTGCTTTAGAAACGACCTAGGGCAGTGGTTCCCAATCGGGGGTTTGCAAAACGTTACAGGGGGTTCTTGGGGGCGAAAAAAAATCCCTAGCTGCCCCTAGGAACCCCAGGCAGTACTGGGCCAGTAGCCCAGAGGCCCTAGAGGTCCAAGAGCCAAGCCAATCAAAGCAAGGGTATCTATCCCACTGAGGAGATTTAAACTTCAAGACTCCTTATAAGAAATGGAAAGGGAGGTGGATATTTTTTGCTGTTTTTAAAATTAAGTAGGCAGCTAGTATTGTTTTTAAACTTATTATGAAGAACAAGTTTAAGCTTTGTTGTAATGTGTGTTGTTTGCCTTGACTGCTCAAGACCTGTATGCAGTGCTGGTGTAACCACTAGGCGGCTGCTTAGGATGCCAAGATTTGGGGGCACCAAAAAGCAGTGTCTGGCATCATGGGAGTCAACTGAGTGGGACAGGGCGGGGAGCGAGGCCTCCAGAACCTGCCCCCGCAGCGAGGGGCGCCACACAGGATGGTCAGTGGGAACCTGTGGGGAAGCAAGGAGGAGACAGCTGACCAGGTGCAGCGACCAGCACGGCCAAGGGACAGAGCTGTTGGGGGAGGCATGACACAGTCCTGAGCTCAGGTGAGCTTTGTCCTCCAATGCACCGTGCCTGGGGCCAGGCGCAGCCACCTCCTGGCACGAGCGAAAGTGAAACTAAACCTTGGAGGGGAAAGGGCTGGTACAGGTGCCACTTCCAAACACCAACCCCATCCCCCATGGCACTGTACCAACGTGGGGAGCCAGCCCTGATCCCCAGGGAGATCCTCATCTGCTCCCTTGGGGAGCTCGGCTCTGCCCTCCTTGCCCCTGGGTCACCCCCCCCCACCCCCAGAGGGTGAAGTACTCAGAGCCTGGGAATGTTTAGAGACTCTGCAAGCTGGGGGCAGTCTCAGTCTCCCTTGCTCACAGGTTTCCCCGGGCCAGAAGGGACCGTTGTGATCATCTCCTCTGACCCCCTTCTATGAATTCTAATGAGCAATGCCATATTATGCAGTATTCATTTTTGAAAGTTTATAATAAGTGATGCTCTGGGAGTAGGGAAGGGGGCGCAAGGTGGAAGTTTTGAGTAGGGCACAAAATATCCTTGCACCGGCCCTGCCTGAATGCTTGTGTAGGAGGAACTCTGAGGTGGCTTCTTAAATACCTTCATGCTGTTTCACATCTGATACTCCTTGATGAAACATAAGAGCCTTGTCTTATAACAGACTTATTTAAAGTGATACAGGCTATGAAAGTGAGATCTTGGAAGAGTGTTGCCATTTTTATAATGTAATAAAAATACTGTAATAATAAATAATAGTGTGTAATAAGCATGTCACAAAAACAACTTTTCTATTTCCAAGATCACTGCTTTTATAATTTAGGCTCAGGTAAAGTAGAAAATCCCTGGAAATACACCTCTACCCTGATATAACAGTGTCCTTGGGAGCCAAAAAATCTTACCATGTTATAGGTGAAACCGTGTTATATCGAACTTGCTTTGATCTGCAGGAGTGTGCAGCCTTGCCCCCTCCCCTCCCCCCGGAGCACTGCTTTACAGTGTCATATCCAAATTTGTGTTATATTGGGGTAGAGGTGTATTCGTTTTTAGGAGGGGGTTCGTGAGACTTGACATTTTAGTGAAAGGGGTTCATAGGTTGCTAAAGTTTGGGAACCACTGATTTAGAGCTTTGTCTGAGGGCCCTGAAATCGTCTGTGCTTTCTCTTGTATTATCTTATCAGGCTCTTGAAATAGAGCCCTGGCCTGGCAAACTTCACGCCTGGGATATGGTGACACAGCAGCTGGGCAGGTGCTTCCCACCACAATAGATGCATGCTGGCTCCCCGTAAGGTAGTGCACTTAAAAATAGCAGTGATACCAGGGTGGTTGGAACTAGCCACCTGAATCCAATCGTGCCTGCCCCCCCAGGTACGTATTTGGACACTAGCCTGAGCAACTGCCTGTGCTGCCATGGCCATCCTGCAATTTTTAGTGTGCTAGCTAGAGTAGAGCTAGCACGTTTGTCTGTCCAGGGTCAGAATTAACCTTTTGGTGCTGTGCAGACCTACCCATTGGAAGGACTGCCACTGAAGTCACTAGATGTACTTGCAGTGCATAAAGTTAAGCATAAATCTTTGCAATATCAGAGCTTTTGTCTCCATCTTTTGGGCCTGAGCCTGCTCCCATTAATATCATTAGTTTTACCTTTGACATCAGTGAAAGCAGGGGACTTATCTGCAACATTAAGTTACAGTCTATCCTCCGGAGACAGTGATATCCTCGTTATCTCTAGCCTGGTTCTTGCTTGCGTATATATACCTGCCCCTGGAAATTTCCACTACATGCATCCGACGAAGTGCGTATTCACCCATGAAAGCTCATGCTCCAATACGTCTGTTAGTCTATAAGGTGCTACAGGTACAGGACTCTCTGCTGCTTTTACAGACCCAGACTAACACGGCTACCCCTCTGATAGTGGAGGATATAACGCTGTCCTCGAGAGCCAAAAAATCTTACCGCGTTATAGGTGAAACCGCATTATATTGAACTTGCTTTGATCCATGGGAGCGTTCCGCTGTCTGCCCCCCCTCCCCCGGAGCGCTGCTTTACTGCATTATACCCAAATTCGTTATATCTGGTCGTGTTATATCGAGGTAGAGGTGTATAATGCTTGATCTTTGCAGATTGAACAAAATTTTAGAAGGGATTCCCACACTGGGGGTTGGGAACCCTCAGGGGGTGGTGAGGTTATTACATGAGGGGTTGGGAGCTGTCAGATCCACCCCAAACCCTGCTTTGCCTTTAACATTTATAAAAGTGTTAAATTAAAAACACTTTTTAATATATTTATAAGGGGGGTCGCACTCAGAGGCTTGCTATGTGAAAGGGGTCACCAATACAAAAGTTTGAGAAACACTGACTTAGAACATCTGAAAACTAAGTGTTTTTATATGCAATGAGCTTTACCTGAAGACTATCAGGGGAGGGAGTGTGATGAGGCATTGTTTCCAAAAAGTCTGCAATAAAAACTGAATCTCCCATTGTTATTACACTGGTCCTTTTTTAAAAAGTCTTTGCGTCATAGGAAAAGTACCATCAATAGGCTTCATAATCAGTTCATTTTAACCTAAACCAGTTTCAAGCATTCTGTATTACAAAACAGAAAATGATACAATTAATGAAAAAAGTCAAAATGCTGGCATCACTTTTTGTTTCCACATTAATACATAAAAATGGACAACACATTAAATAAACATTTTGTTATTAACAATTAGAAATATTAACACCAAAAATCATGTATAAATTAGGAAATAAATGTACAAACTATTTCCAAAGTGCTCTTTCAAATACAGTATATACACAACATTCAAGAAATTCTTAATGTAAGACATTTCGAATAGAAGTAATGTTGCTGTTTAATTTTTTTTAAATGTTGTTCATATTCTCTCAAAAGGATTATATTAGCACTTTCAAAAACCACATAAAAGGCATATTTCCAAGCTGGCAAGGAACAATATTGCATTCTCCTGGTTACCTGTAACATTAACATAGATTAAAAAAAAACCCTCATACTTCTTTTCTGTGCCTTATCTGATATTTAAAAGTACTCAGTTGTATGAAAACGCCAGCAGGAAGGAAAAGAGAAATAAAGAATGAATAAAAATGCTAACTCCATTTCACTGATCAGCAATTAGAAGTGTTAATGCTGCAAGGGCAGAGCTTGAACAACATTTAATAATAAACCATTTAGCTATCAAGTATTAAGATTTTCCTTTTCAGGAAAAACAAATCCAAACCTGAAGCGTGATATCTAAATTTTCTGGGTGGTGGTAGTTTTCAGAATATAAAAATTCCACAACTCAAAATATAATCCAATAAACACCTCAAAAGGAGAAAACTCACAGAAGATATATTTAACTCTATACTCTGAAAGTTCCAGTTAACCTTAAGGTAATATTTTACTTTTTTAAAAAATGTATATTAAATAAATTTTAGCCATTTTAACCCTTTAGTCACAGACAATTTAGACGTATTTTACTCAGCAGTAAAAATCCCATTTTTAAAAAAATGTAAAACAATATAAACTACTTTTTACTTTTACTGTTCATGTTGGCTTTTAAGTACCACTGTTCCTATATTTCTCATTCTCCCTCTATAGGTTTTCCTTTAATGGTTGAATCCCATTAACAATCACCTTTCCATATGCATAATGAATGTTCACTGTTAAAGCTGAATTACTGATTTTTCCTTTGAAACAAAGATGTATTTTTTTACACCAATTCTAAATTACTTCTATCAAGCTACTAGAGAAAAGCAAAAGCGATGAATAACTGCAGAAAAAGTCAATCTGATAACCGGATTTTATTTACGGTTATAATGCTTGCTAGAAAATCTGAACTAGTAGGGCAATGAAAGAACCAGAAATTAAAGAGCAAACAACTGGCTACCTGGGAAATTTGGCATGAATATTTATAAGCTGTGATAAAATTTGGAGTAGCATATTTAAGACTGGAATGTGGTCACATATTTGTCAGCTAAACATGATATGAAGCAATACTGATTTCTAGTAGACTTATAGATTCATTCCCAGAGTTTTCTTTTATTTCTTTTAACCATGACATATACCATACTTAAACCATACTTTCATGGATCTATAAAAGGTGCTTCTGGATATTCATATTTCCTTGAAAACAGGTTTTGATCATCTCTTCACCTTTTAAAACAAAAATGTGGAATGATGCAGATATTACATTAGAAGACATCGGAAATTAGCTATATAAATTTGCTGAGCATAATGTCCTCAGCAAATGAAATATTACTTCAATTGTTTTTATTTTTGTCTTTTAGTGTGGAAACTGATTCAACATAAAGAATGCCCCCGTCTTCATACCGTAAAGTAGTACATCTGAGAGCTATGGATTTTAGAGGCTGGCATATACAACAGGTAAACTGCAATGTATCCAGTTAAACATAGGTTCATAACTTACATTAGAATAACTGCATGGGCAGAGATGTGACTGAGTGATCTTTGTATTTAGCTGGATTGCAGAATATCCTAGCTGCTTCCCAGATCTGGGCACATAAAAACTCTGATCAAATGACTCCTAAGCTATTTAGACACATCAAGAATGGAAAAAAAAAACCTTTGCATTGTGTCAACATACATACTATACACAGCACCAAATATATCAAACCATTAAAGCATTGTCTTGTTACCAGTAGTGCACTGCTTCATATCCAGCATGAAATGAATACTGTTCACATACAGACGCTGCTTTGTGCTAAGGGGTAACCAACATATTACAATTAATCAAAACTGCTAGTACATCCAGTTCAAAAGATGGATATACTATTGAAATGAATCAGATGCAGGAGCTTCTCCCTTTATTGCTGGTAGTTTCCATATTGACCCTGTTAAAAATTACAAAATACGACACATTAGAAGATAATATCATTTCTGTGTCATGCACTCAGGAGGACTGGATGAAACTATTTTGGCTTACAAAATTGGATGAGCCCAATAATGCATTGCCAATACTAGGGAATCCAGTGTGAATATATGACAATGGATCTGGGTCTTCAACCTCATAGCTTTTCCTGTGTGCAAGAAAAAGCTGATTTCTTCCAAGGCAGGGCTTCCTGAAAAAGGCTAATCCAGACCCTTTATGGCAGAAATTAAGATAATTTACCTGCTCATAGCCATAAGGCCTCTGTTGTTGGGCAGATGGTCCTGTCTGAGAAGCTCTGTAACTTCCATACTGCTGCCCCTGTCCCTGTTGGTAGCTTGAATACTGTGAAGAGGCTCCTTGTGCAGGACCTGCAAAGGAAAGATAGCAAGAACTGTAAGAGGCCAGTATGGCTCTATCAGAAGCTTTTTAATTATCTGAAAATCAAAAAGGAATCCTACAAAAAGTGGAAACACAGATGAATTGATCAGTACAAAAGAGTAATACAAGCAGGTACAGACAAAATCAGAAAAGCGAAAGCACAAAATGAGTCACATCTTAAAAGGGCCATAAAAGGCAATAAGAAGAGGTTCTTTAAATATATTAGAATCAAGAGAAAAAGGAAAGAAGGAAAGTTCAGGCCCTCTGCTTAACAGGGAAAGAGAGAGAATAACTGACCACATCAAGAAGGCTGAGGTGTTTAATACCTATTTTGCTTGCTCCACTAAAAAGATTGATTAATGGTGATCAGATACTCAACCCAATTAATGTTAACAAGATGGAAGGAATGCAAGTCAAAATAGAGAAAGAACAGGTTAAAGAATATTTAGATAAGTTAAATGTATTAAAATAAGAAGGGCCTGATGCAATTCATCCCAGTGTATTTAAGAAACTAGCTGAAGCAATCTCAGAACTGTCACAAGTATTTTCGAGATCTCATGGAAGATGGGTTACCGAAGAGCAAACATACTACTTCTCTTTAAAAATGGGAGCAAAGAAGACTCAGGGAATTATAGACCAGTCAGCCTAACTTTGATACCTGGAAAGACACTGGAACAAATTAAACAATCAGTTTGTACTAGCCTAGTGGATGGAAACAGTAGATATGATATATCTTGATTTAAAGAAGGCTGTTAACTTAGTCCCACATGCCATTCTAATAAGCAAACTAAAGAAATGTTGTCTAGATGAAATTTCTCTAAGGTGAGTACACAACTGTTGAAAGAATACTCAGAGAATAGTTATCAATGGTTTGCTATCAAATTGAGAGGACGTATCTAGTGGGATACCATGGGGTCAGTCTTGAGTCCAGTTTTATTTAATAATTTTCATTAATGACTTGGATAATGGAGTGGAGTATATGCTGATAAAATTTGCAGCGGGGCTCAGGGGGCGCTTTAAACGGTCCTGGGCTCCAGCTGCTGTGGGGAGCCCAAAACCCTTTAAATCCTGATGGAGCCCTGCTGCTGTTACCCTGGGGCTGTGGAAGCGGGGCTCCACCGGCGATTTAAAGGGTCTGGGGCTCCCTGCAGCAGCTGGAGCCTGGAGCTCTTTAAATCACTGCCGGAGCCCTGCCGCCCCTTCCCCGATATAATGGGGTTTCAGCTATAATGCGGTAAGGATTTTTGGCTCCCCACGACTATGTTATAATGGGGTAGAGGTGTACCTATAATGCTGCCAAGGTCAGCAAGACCTTGAAGTAATGTACCTTGTAAGTGCCAGTCAGGCAAATCAAAGCTTCTTTTTCCCACAAATGGTCCTTCATATTCTTTCTCAAACCCTAGGGATATTTCTATTACTTTATTGCTTTATATGCCAATCTGAAAGCCCTGTGATGTGGTCACCATCCTGTGGCTGAGCATGTTCAGACCACTGCTCTTAGAGACCATGAACACCACTACTTGCTGATCAGCAATATGAAATGCGCTCTTCTTTTGAGGGACTCAAAGTGCTGCTTCTAAAGTACCCTAATCTGAGTAGAGAGACCATGACCAGCTATCAAGCCTGAATTCTCTACATGGTAGTGGAGAGCATCATCATTTTGTGAGCAGAATGGCCCCAAAATTTCTCATTTAGTGCGCTAGTGCAAGAATATTCAGATCACATTCAGTTCTTTTTTATCAGCAACTGACAGTAAAGCATAGATGCTATTACAAGAAATCTATGTGAGGTGGCAGTGATTTTGTGGGATTCCTTCCACTTTACATAATATAAAAATTTCACATTTGTGAAGCCTGAGCACTAGTATAATAACCCACCACCCAAACCTGTAAAAAAGGCAATAATGTGGGGAATAAACATGCTGTCTGTCTACCCAGCTTTCCCAGCCCTTGGTGTCAAGGAGTTAGAGATCCTTTATGATGTGTGATAACATCCACTGCGCTGAGCCAGGTACTACATTTGTTATAAGTTAAAGCTGGTGCCCTGAGCTACAAAGGGAGATAGACAATTTATCTGTTTGTTCCTAGGTACAGAATGGACAAATTTATACCAAGGATTGCAAACACAAGACATGCCAAAGAAGACTTCCTCACCATATCCAGGTTGTTGTCCTGGATAGTTTTGCTGATTTGGGTACTGTTGCTGTGAATATGTTTGCTGTTGCGCAGCTCCCTGTTGATATCCTGCCTGCGGCTGGCTATATTGGGAATTTCCTAGAAAGGGGAAAATTGATATAGTTTATGTACAGACTCAGCAGCTGTCCCAATATAGTTGCTGTTCACACTGAAAATAACTGAATGAGGTTTGTTGATATGAAAAGGGTATTCCTTTAAAAAAGATCCTGCCTTCCACTATATATTTTACTAATCAGTAAAGAGGAGGTTATTCCTCTGGTTATTTTTAGCTCATTTGAAGAGGCTGTGTTTTTGTTTTACGTATGAAAAACGTTTTCTTTAAGAAGTCTGCATGCACATTCTCCCCTCTCCCCCCTACCAGCTGCTCCCTTTTCCTCTTACATTTTAAACATCAGCTTTCTTTTCATCAAAAATTTAAAAATAAAATATACGTTTTAAAAGAGCACAATAACTTTGTTTCCAACACTTTACAAATTAGGAAAAATATACACTCCTAATTATATATTTTTCTTTTGATAACCCATAAAGACCAAGTAAAGTCTATTCCAGGGGTGGCCAAACTGTGGCTTGTGAGCCTCATGCGGCTCTTTTACAGTTAAAATGCAGCTCTTGGAGCCTCCCATGTCTCCCCATTCTCTGCCTACCAGACTGACTGGGGAAGCTTGGGGCTTCAGCCCTTCGGCAAGGTAGTGGAGTTCGGGGCTTCTGCCCAGCAGAGAGCGGAGTCTAGGGGTCTCAGCCCCATGGGAGTCACCTGCCAGGGCTTGGGGCTTCAGTAGAAATGAGGCTGAAGTCCCAAGCTTTGGCAGGCAAGCCCTGCGGGGATGAAGCCCCGAGACCCCCAGGCCCCACATGACAGAAGCCCCTAGTCCCACCACCCCACTGAAAGGCTGCAGCCCCAGGCCTCGGCAGGCATACCCCAGCTCTCAAACTTCTGAAGATTGTAGTATGCAGCGCTGGTCAGTAAGTTTGGCCATCCCTGGTCTATTCAGATACACATCCTACAGTTTGTACACAGTCATATTCATGTATTTATTTGAATACTCATAGTCTCTAGCATTCTTTAAGAAAACTGACTTTTAAATTTGTGGGTGATCAGAATTTCCTCAATATACACCAGCCTATTTGAACTGCAAAGGCTTATCCTTCATTCACTAAGTTTTATTTTCCATTAAGTTGATATTTTGGCTTTCCTCTAGTTTGTGGTAATCTACAAAAAGCAAGTGGGTTGAAAAGGAAACATTACCACACAAAGGTTCTGTGTGACCAAAACATTGGGCCTGAATCTTCACTCCTTTACAGCTGGTAGTCATTACTCTGATGTAAAGTGGGCATAAAATGTTACCCAATCAGAACAGTAGCATTTAACAGCCATTTTATCCAAGTATAAAGAACTACACAAGGTGTGAGGCAAACAAGTATCAGGCGTGTTGATTTTTCAGGAAAATCAAACATAATAGAAGTTAAGGCTAAACCATTGTGGTTTGAATTAATTACTGCACAATGGACAAACTCTGATCGCTTAAAATAATAAAGAAATTTACTTCATGTTCTACCTTCCTACGTGTTTTTGTAAGACAGATTTTTCAGAAATGACATGTATTTTAGATTGCAGGGATCACTTACCTTCAGTACTGTGTTGAATTCTGACACTGGTTACCAAGTTTATTTTATTTTAATATATATATTAAAATTGTTGTAGCTTGGAATGTTACAGGATTAATTGACTACTTCAGTTTATGGCAGTTTTTTGCCACTCTGTTTTTCTCACTGTTTTCTTTTGAGATTAACATGTCTAATTCACCTAATAATAACATGATGAATTTACTTTCTGTTTTGCAGCCTTTTCTATCCTTTCCTGAGTGCTGTCAATAGGGGGCCGCTGATAATGAATCACACACAGGGGAATTCCAAATCTCATAATATAATTAACTCAAAATATGCTGGACATTGGAGAGTTGCCAGAGGCAGTTCCTTGTTCCTCAAAAGGCAGTCCTATACAGAATTGTTCATTAGACACAAGCTAATTTTAGAATGTATAATTAATTTAAAAGGGACACTGTAAAATTTGGGTGGCCCAAAATTTGACCTGCCTTTTTATTTTTAAGTTAGAGGGGCTTCACCAACCAGTTCTTCACAGGGAAAACCCTGACCCAAAGGTCTACACTGCAGTGTTAGCCAGGGTTAGTAGAATTTGAATTAGCAGATCCTGGGTTTAATGTAGGGTTTGAGCATCTACACTCATTTGTAACTCATTGTTGAACCCTGGGCCTCAGCATGAGGTCTACTGTCTACATTGTATTATGCAGGTCCGAATGCAACCACCCATATCTGAGACTTCCTAGTGCCCTCACAAAATGTGGCTGCTCTAGCCGTTTGTTTGTAGTGAAGTGTGGGAAAACATGACCGTGCCGCAAACTTGACTGTCCAGAGGACAAAGGAAGTAGGTCAGTGGGATACTTTGGTGGACTACCTGAGCATGAGTCCAGTGGAGTTGCGTATACACAACAAAGCAATAGGCTTGAACCCTGAGTCCCAGCTTGACTCAAGGTCAGACCCTCCATCCCCGTGAAGTCCTGGGTCCAAGCTCTGGATTAGTGTGGTTTGTGTGTAGATGGAAGGAGGGTAGGCTTGAGCATGAATTCAAACCCTGATCTTACATTGCAGGATAGACATACCCTAAGTCTCCACAACATAGAGCCCACCAAAGCTGTGTGACCTGCCTGCTATGCAGGCAGATGTTAACAATTATATAGATTCTGAAAAGAAAGATCCTACCCTTCCCTGGGGTGAGTCTGTTAGCTAAGGAGCGGAACTAAGACTCAGTGAACTGAAGAATTCCCAACAACCTCTCACACATGAAAATTTTGGGGATATGGTCCCTCTGTTCTTCCCACTTTTCACCACTGGAGCAGCCCTATTCTAAATAAACACAGTTAACAATCTTAGGATGGACAGAGTAGGCTGGGAGAACTACAAAGCTTAGCTGTTTTGTGTGGCCAACAGGGTTTACATGATGTATATAGTCAGGATTTGGCCCTGTATGATTTTGTTTTAAAGCAAATGTGCCTTCTCTTTAAAAAAAGAAATTCAGTCACCCAGCATTCATAGGATTAAATACTACCTTATAATGCACACTGTAATTCCTATATGCTTCAATAGGAGTTATACATTAGAATTTTATGGATGAACTTGATCCATAATGAACAACCCTATACTATGCAAATAGTCTAATAATAAAGAAAAATCAGTAAGGATACACTTCATTTTCAAACTTCCACAGGGTTATTGTAAAACACAGTAGTGGGTTAAAAACTAAAATGATATTTTAGAAAACTCATTTCAGATATCTTGACAGAGTCCTCCTGAAATGACTTAGAGTAGTTACTATTTTCATTCAGATATTTAATTATGTTCATAACTTTCAACCCAGCTCTATAAATAGATTATATTTAAAATCTGTTTTACTCTTTAGAATCAGA
This sequence comes from Chelonoidis abingdonii, assembly GCF_003597395.2. NCBI lineage: Eukaryota > Metazoa > Chordata > Testudines > Testudinidae > Chelonoidis > Chelonoidis abingdonii. Next base: position 8,668,306 of record NC_133782.1, read on the forward strand.
TTTTGTTTTTCAAAAACATGCAAAGTGCATTGGCTTTAAGTTGGAATTTGTTGAATCCTAGATCTGCATAAATTCCAATTCTTGTGGAGCTCACAGTAGAGGCAGATGGGATGTAAGAGGTTGTTTATTCATTTACATCACTGAACATGCAAATAACCAGCCTACCTCAAAATGGATAGCTTTTCTAATCAAAAATTGTCCCAAAGGTAAAAGAAGGGAGTCTCGATGACAAGAGTGCCAGGACACAACAGCTGGCATCCCAAGAAGCCCTCCCACTGTATTTGCTTTCAGTTCATAAATAATAATATTCTTTATTCATATTTCCAAGGAAAATAAGGCATTTCATTGTTATGGAACCCTGCAATTTTTTATTGGAACTATTAAAACATTTAAAGGGAAATCCAGTTTGCAAATTTGCAAACAACAAAATGAACGAAGTCTCTACATAAAAGTTGGTTTCCTCAGATGAGATGTCATAGTAATTTAATTTAAGTGATTCTAGTGATTGAGCTCCCAAAAATGTTCAGGCAATGGGGTTATTAAATTGGCTGAAAATTCTACCATTCCTTTCTGGAATAAATATGCTGAATCTTGCTGAAATGACATAGTGATATAGTGTCACTATTATCAAGGAGGAAAATAAACCTCATTATACTGAAATTAAATTATCTCAGCCAATCAGTAGTGCAGGAGGCTGTGGCACTACTGATGTGTGATATTCAGGTTTTTCTCATGCTTGATTTGCAAAAATCACAGTGGTACAGATTTTCAAAGGCATTTAGGTGCCTGACTCCCATTAACTTTCAAGGGAAGTTAGGTGCCTACTTCAAAATCTTTCCCTATATGATAATTTCTCAATTATCTGTACTGTGAAAATACAAAACTGCTATAATCCCTTTGCTCCAGGTGGTTCCTGTGCTAAAAAATTTGCCTGCAACAAAGGTACCTGCTACCGTCTCTTCATCTTAAACAGACTAACTCCAACATTTATATGAAAGAAAAAGCATATTAAAAAGCAAAGGAAATGTGGCTGTCATAGTGGTGACAGTGAAATTGTAAGGTTTCTTTTTAATGTTAAAATCCTTTGATTAATTTCACTCACAACCATTTCTCTCCTCTCTTATCCTCCCTCTTTGTTCCCTGTTGGCCAGCAAGGCACTTATCCCCAAAATAACTGATATATATTTGTTTACTTGCCGTTTTGAAACATAATGAAACAAAAAATATTAGTTATTCAAGGAGAAGAGCTTCCTTGACCTGTAAAAAGAGAGTGAGTCAGGGTTGGGAAATGAAATAAGAGAACAGAAGGAGGAAATGAGGAGAGAGAATAATACTTTGGAGCAGTCTGATAGCCTATACCAGTTTTTGTATTTTGTCCTTTCTAATTTTAAGTTTGAATATTTAATTATACATTAAATAGTAATAACTCAAGTGTTTTCTGTTAACTTGATAGGAACAACAGGCCTGATTCCACAGCCTTTACTCATCACAGTAGTCCCAATTATTTAAGCTGTTGGGTATTCTTTATATTTACTTCCATTGCGCCTCATTATTTGCTTCCAGTTTTAGTGCTGTCTGAAAATTAAGAAATACTAGGCCATCATTTTATCTCAGTTACAGGTGTGAAACCCCATTCATTTGTGCTTTTGGCTAGTTGGCTTTTCACAATACCTAAAGACCAATATGCCCTCCCCTCAATTTGAAAAAAAGTTTCCATCTATAGTGACTATTTGTTCCCTAATCTTAAGCCATTTTTCTAACTCTCGCACCTTAGTTTACTTCCCCCACAATGATCTCTGACCTTAACAATTAATATATTAAGAGCCACTTATATTTTAATTTAAAATTAAATGAAAACACCATACAGCATTTTTTTAAGAAAAGAAATAATTGTGGTATTATAGCTAATATTTCCTCACACATAAAAAACTTTCTAATACCTAACACTATAACTGCAGCTAGTTCAGCTACACATGTTCTGTTGTCAGCAATGTGTTGTTTACTAGTGCACGCAAGGCTTATATGTGAGCTAGTAATCATTAATCTACATAGTCACTAACATTATCTAATGTTGTGCATAGTATTTTGAGATGTATATAATATAGAAGTTGCTATACATAACTAAATTCTACTTTATAGACACTTCTGAGTAACGTTCAATTTAGGAAAATATTTTAGTCTAGCAGCTGAGCAGTGTTTGAATTCTGCAGAAATGCTATAAAACAGTTTTCATATTTTTCCTAAGTAGACTTAGTACTTTATGTAGCTTAGAGCTTTTGTTTGCATAGATTGCAAATATATCTTCTCACCTCCTTCATAGTAATGCTGTGTGGAGTCCTCAAATGACCTGTCATAGCTCTGCTCGGTATAGGATGACTGCTGATATGCATAATCACCATGACCTGCAATCAGATAGTAAGAAAGAGACAAAATGGACAAGGTTAATCAAAAAGGTTCATCTGAGCCATAGTTTGTTTTGGCACATGTATTATATAATTGTTTGTATTACAATGTAGATGTTTTATACATAATTAAATAATTACACACACACACACACACAATTTAAAGTCAGATAGCTTCATAGATTAGGCCAAAAGAAAGAAAGAGCTCAAGTGGACAAATCTGAGGTAAATAGCTTGCTGGTGAAAATGACAATGCATTTGCCAAGTCTGAAGTAGCACTCCTTGCTAAACTGAGTGTGTACCCTAGCCCAGGGATTCTCCTGTAGGCTTTCTGCTCTTTTCAGGATGCAGTTGATAATGGTGCTACGATGAACATGTGTACACAGAATCGTATGTATTGGGAACAGGAGTTGCTGGCATTTCAGGTTGGAAACAAATCTTATAGGTTATTTGGTTTCCAATTTTTTAACTCTTGGATGTGGCAGTTGTACAACTCACTACCACATCAAGCTCTGCTGCATCAATATTAGAGTTACTATTACTCAGCAAAATTACCATCTGGATAATATTGCTGGTTCATGGGCTCTGATGAGCCTTGTCCATGGCTGTACTGTTCACTGTAATACTCCTCCTGCCCCATGTACTGCTGAGAGGAACCTGTAAACCAAAAGGAAAGAGAGAGAGAGAGAGAAAGAGAGAGAGAGTTTTAAGTAGCCCATGAACCCAAAGGGAGATCTTTTTTTTTTTTTTAGATATTCTTGAAGTGAACAGTGTTTTCTTCTGGGAGAAATCACTTGAGTTTTACATGTTCGGAAATGTTTCAAAGATGTTTTTTCTCATTGGGAAGGAAAACTGCTTTTGCTAAATCTGAGAATGAAAGTTTAATTTAATATTAGAATTGTATAGCTGTCATAATAGAGCAAGAAAAACTCTACCAGTTGACATAATTAATCTGCTAGTCTGAGTTGCCCAATAGCATAAAACCTAAAGGAATCCTGTGTATAACAATACAGTTAGCATTAAATGTCTATGAGTATCCAATCAGAAAATAAACCAAAATTTCATAATTTAAATTTACTTTACATCAGAATTGGTCTAGCAGTTTCTTCACTTTATATAATGGTTTCCAAGATGTTTTCAGTCATGACTGATAGTGGTGAAATTATCCTTTGGTGCCTATTGGAAATAATTTTCCTAATAATTTTATTAAGGCTTATCACCACTCAGTTTCCACACAAACATTCCTTTATTAATCCAAAGGCCACTTGATGTTGGTTATATCCAAAATATCAATGTAAGCATACACACCCTAATATTCTATACCCTACTAACACTACAGTTATAAGCATTGTCCAAAACACTTACAACAGATGCAAGCCCAGGAGGTACCTTCCTATCATGGTGTGACACGAGGGGTTAAAGGAAGTTCTGACAAAAACTACTAAAGATCCTTGCTTTTTATACACTATAACAGACAAGTGATGTCATTGCTGGTTATTGGACCTTACCCAAAGACAGAAGAGGGAGTCATAGGACTACACCTTGCACTTGATTTCCAATTAACCATGCTTCCCTATTTCCAAGCCTTAAATAAGGTAATGCTGGTATTTAGGGTCACTACAAATTTAACCCAAACAATTCTTCTCTTTCTCATGTTTTTATTCTTTGAGCTTTTTGCTCATGCTAATATTCAAACTCAAAATCATAATTTACTTAGTTCCAGTGTAGGCCCATATACAAAATATAAATCTATATTTATAACCAAAATCTCATTTGCAGAGACCTCTTCCTTATTAAGAACAGTACCACATTGGGACTAATGGCCTGATCCGAAGCCCACTGCAGTAAACTGAAAGAATTTTATTGACTTTGTCGACTCAGTCATTTCTGAACTTTAGACATGGAAAGCTATGAAAATAAAACTAGAGCAAAACCTTTCTGACATTCTACTTGCACCTTTCACTCTGTCTGGCATTTCCTGTCTTATCAGCTTTCACTGAGGTCCCTCATTTCCAGATCATTATGGCTTCTGTGGCATATTTGTCTGTGACAGCAGGAATGGTGGGGTAGCCATCTTTCTGGAACTGAATAATACACCATACCTTGCTGAGAAGGTCTGTAAGGGCCCATGGGTCGCTGACCCATCATGCTGTTGCCTTGATTGCTCTGACTCATCATGGCTATGGAGGACTGTCCTTGGTAATGCTGGCTTCCTCCTTGTGCCGAGTTGTAGTGGGATGTTGCCGCTTGCTGGTGCATCATGGAGACTACACAGAACATAGGTAAAATTGTTTTCTAAAGGGATATCACAATTCTTTTCCTACTCTTTTCTGAAAATAACTAAAATCAGCCAGTTTAGTCTTAAAGTTGCATTCAGATCATCATTCAGTGAATCCTCCATGAGGGGGACAGGGGAAAAAAAAGACAGAAATTGTTTACTTTTTCCCAGTGTGCATATTTAACTTTTTTACATTCTAATCTGAACCCATATGCTGATAACATAATCAATTCATACCATTATTTTTCTGTGAGGTATTTTAAAATACATCTGATCTCAATAAATAGCAGAAATAATTTCTGCAACATGACTACAGAAAAGGGCCCTGTATGAGGAAACTGAAATATTTATTCTTCTTCACCTGCACCCTTATCTTCAGCTGCATTTTTTCTTTAACCAACTTTCCCCTTCCTCTTCTACCTTATTTATAGGCCTGATGACTAAAGAATTTAAGTAAACTGAAGTTATAGTATTTTTTTTTTCTGATTTTCACACTACTTCCTTGAAAGAATTCTTTAATATCTGATATGCTATTCATTACTCGGTGGTGAACATTTTTAAGAGACAGGGACAGATTCTCCATTGCCCTCTGACCTCTTTGTGCCACTCCAGCAATGTGAAAGGCCTGTAAAGGGAGTGGAAATATCCACTGAGGAATATCACCAGCATGGCCAACTTCTATATCTGGCATAACTATTCTTTAACAGCCCCTCTCACAGCTCAGAACATATGGGAGATATGTGTTGGGTCTGTCACAGTATGACCAGAGTGCTGCTGCACTCTGGATATTCACTCCTTCCACCACACACTGAGGGCCATGGGAAATAGAATGGAAGTTAGAGTGACGCTGAGGCTATTTTGACTTATTCTGAGTCCAGAAAGTACGGAACACAAAGGTAGCTTAAAACCACCTCTTCTCCTGCATCTCTGCTCCATGCAAGAACGGGGTTACAGGGAGTATTTACAGCACATTTTCGCATGTTGTGCATCTTTGAAGCCACTGAAAAGTCCTTTCAATCCCAAAAGGAAAGGGAACCTTACCTGGGTTAGACTGCATGCTGATATTTGTTCGAGAAACATAATTGCCTATTGACCCCTGGCCTTGCATTGGCACGTTCTGAGATGCAGGCACTGTATGGCTATAACCAGGCCCAGTCCCATGGCTGCTCACGGTCATACTCAGAGAGGTTGTGGGCATCGTATTTTGGCCTGACTGCTGCATAGACACATGATTAGGACCTAACAGATCACAACAAGAAGAGTGATGGTGTTATTGACAACCTACGCTGAGTATAAAAAAAGTTAGCACTTACCTGGATTCTTGTTATGGTACCTAGGAAGGGATATATATATATAAAAATATTTTATATACCAAAGGCCTTAAAATAACAAAATAATACTACCCCCCCAATCCCCAAAATTAAAACTCCTGTTAGTTACAAACAGCCAAACCTACCACCTACTGTCTGTTATAAAGCTATACTGAACCTTGTCCTAAAGACTACCAAACTTGGCTTCGCTGAATGGCAAGCAGGAACAAATTTCAGAAGTGAAGGCTCTCCAACTAGAAGGCTTTGCCAGCTTTTCCTAAGACAGAGGCAGCTCTAATAGTCGGCATGGCTGACAAATGCCAGCTGCGGCTTCAGCCACTAAACTGAATCAAGAACTCTCGGAGTGTCTGAGCCCTTCAATAGCTCAGGTGTTCCCTGACTAAGTTCAACCCCTGCTTCCTTCTTCCCCCGAAGGTTATTAGCTACCCCTCTCTTGTAATGGGTGTTGTTGGGAGGACCTAACAGCGGCTGGCAGCTCCTCTATGCTGCTGTTGCATCAAACACAACTGTTCTGTGCCCAGCAGCAGTACCAAACAGACTTTCTCCTCTGCTAGGGTTTAAAAAGATAGAAGAACATACCCAGAGGTCCTGACACCAGATGGGCAGTGAGAGAGAGAAGCTAGGTGGATGGGAAGGGAGAGTGGTGAGGTATCACAAGGCCCCATAAATGGGGGAGGGGGAGAAGAGGAAATGGAGGAAGAGGTCCCTCAGCAAGCCCACCATATAAGGAGAAAGGGGGCCCCACCAAACCTAATTAGAGTAGAAAGGAGAGGGGATGATGGCACTCATCTTGCCTCTGTACTGCCTCTACAGTTATCACATCCTCTTCCTTCCCCTAGCTTGATTGAAGATACCCAGTAGTTTCAGAGGGGAAATTCTCCAAAACACCATGCTAGTCCCTACTATCGTGACCATTATCCTTCTCTTCCCAGTTTATTTGCTGACTTGACCCCTGCGCTAGGAGTTCAACCTTTGGGATTCATATTAACAGTATCTTGCTAATTGTGACTGGGACACTGTATGTGCTTGCTTAGCTGATTTTGCTTTTATAGAGGTCTGTAAAAGCCCAGTCCAAAGCTCACTGAAGTCAACAAAGAGAATCCTACTGACTTCAGTGGGTTTTGGATTGGGCCCTAAAGAAGGACAACAAGATTTCATAGGGGCCTCTGAGCCAACTCATACACTAAATACAAGTTTTCTTCAGTGAACAACCAAAAATGTAGAGCTCTGTATTACCAGGCCTGTCCTTAAGCATAAACACAAAGTGATTTCCTGACACCCACACTTTTTGGGGGTGATCCCACAGTTCTTTCCTGACTTGGCAATTTATGAATTCCTGATCTCCTCTCATGATGGTGAGAGGACTAGAAACTCCCAGTTTTCCTTTGCAGTTGTATGATACAAGAAAGCAACTCATAACTTCATTCAACTCTCCAGCAGCATGGAGCCTCGCTCTTGCTCAGGGTCACCCAGTTGATAAAGCTGACCTTGTTCTTTCATACACATAGCTGTAAGCTGTGGTCAACTATCTGTAGTCTAATAAAAGCCAACAGTCAATAAGAATAGCTATCAGTATGCTGTGGTTGTACCCAGGGGCAGTAAGCACTGTCCTACTTACTTTATCGTATGTTTAATTATCTTAGCTCTTACTGTTATTGGATAACTAACTTCTATTATGCACAACCCCGTCCTTATATCATATCCAGTATTGCTCTTAATTCTTTTAACAACTTTTTGCAAATTTAGTCATATTTATAGTGCACTGTTTCACATTGTTGCAAGACCATTTAGATGGAGACACATGCAGGATCTCCAAATAAGAAAATGTTTTCATGTTATTTTGATTTAATTGATATTAATTTTATTTACAGTCTGAACGGCATCTTAAAGTTTTTTGAATACCAGTTTTCCTTAGGTATTCTTAAAGTATTTACAAATATTGAAATGAGAAAACTTGCTGGAGAATGTTTTATTTCATCCCTTATAGAGCGACTATGGGCCAGATTCTCAGCAAGAGTAAACTGGTATAGTTCTGTTGAAGTCAGTGGAGCTATTCCAATTTATGGCTGCTGAAGTCTGACCCTACAGTTATGTATGTCTTATAAAGCTGATACTTGTTCTTCAGCGGAACAGAAGACAACATGGAATTTGAATGAAGAATGGAGTTTGTAATCTTTCTGAGTGAAAGTGCTTCTGCTGATGGATCTTACAAATACTGCAGGTTGAATTAACTACAGTACTGATAACTCTTGCAATATTTGTTGGTTTTCTTAAAACCCAAGATCCCAGAGTTATGTTATTATATGAGAATCTCAGCTTTCATTTAAAAAACAGTGTTTCTGGCACTCATAGTTGCAGATAAAAACTTGAAAACATGACTCAAATGTACATGAAGCTTGAAAAGCAGAAGGCAATAAAAAAAAAAACACCTAACATTTTTTTTAAATCTTGCGACTTTTGTAAACCAACCTTGTGATTTCTGGGGTCTGATTCAGGATTTTTGAAGGCATGGGATTAACACTACGCGATTGATCACAAGTGGTATGGCTGACAGACTTTACAAACTGCACCAGTAGAGCTTGTAGACTGGCTGTTTAAGTTTGGTGGTTTTAGCTGTACATCCAAGGCCTGAGAAATAACTGACTTCCAACTGGTGTATCAGGTGGCCTATCTGAAATGCTAGTGGTAGTTTCTGTCCATTTCCTAGTAGACCGTTGTCCCGTCACCAAAATCAGCATCACACTTGGCATGCTTGCTAGCAGTCTTATGAGAGATGTTAACGATTGAATAGATGTTGGGAACTGAACTACCTTCTCACTTCTAGAGGGGATCCTTCTAAGACCTGACTGAGGATAATGGAGGGTCAGTGTGCAGAAGCTTGTATTGCTGCCTCCTGTGCTGTACCTGTGATGCTAAGTAAACAGAGAACTTTAGTTCTATATTGCTGCCACTCAAACACTTTCACAAATACTAGAGCTTCCATTTTCAGAATCGCATGTACATTTGTGTACCCAGTTCACAAACGTTACTATCAGTCAATGGTTGTTCAATGACCTATATGAAATTAATTTGTCAGTTGTAGTCTAGTTCCCAGTGAACTGGTATTCTCATCACAATATCAACTGGCACTAATCAATTGCTTTGCTGACATTCTCAGGAGAGGCAAAGGATTGACTGGGCATTGAGACTGAACTACCTTTTCACCCCCGGAAGTGAGTCCCCTTAGGTCAGGGTTGACACACTTTGGTGGGGCAACTCAGGGTAAGCTTACACTGCTGCTGCCCTTGCTGTTACCTGTTCTGTGGATAAATAGAGGACTTCAGTCTCCAGGGCTGTCAGACACACACACAAATGTAAGGAAAACAACAACAACAATAATGAAAATGTAGATTCTTAGTGCACAGAACAATCCTCACTGACTAAGGATTTCTGTTGTTACTGAGTACCACGCAGGAAAAAGCTGCAATAACAAGGCCCAGAATAAATGTTAAAAGTCCAGTTCTTTAAACTGCAAAACTATTCTAAGTAGGACTCTCATCCATTAATTTACAGAGACACTAGCAAGTTTAACAAAAAAAAGGTTGAGTAGTTTCATGACCTACATCTGCCTAATAGTCCTCCTGCCAACGTTTGTGGAACAATCACATTTTCCTATTTTTAAAAACTGTTCTTTTTCCTTTCTAACACTTTGTGAAAGACTAAAGCAAAGGGAGAAAACTAACTAAATGATTATGAAGTGGAATAGTGAAACTGACGATACATCAAATGTTAAATATATGACGTAAACAAAACGCAAAATAGAAAAAAAATCTCTTTTCTCTCAGTTACATTCATTCATGGTGCTTTTGCAACAACATGGGTATAAAAAATTCATACAGAAGTCCATTTGTTAAGTTTACAGTTTTCAATTAAAAGATCTATGTAAGCTATTTGGTTATACTATACAACATTTTAAAGGCTACTCTAAAAAAAAGACTAATGTAACTGCATTTTATTTTTGAAAGGGTACTTATCTTAGAAAAACTCTGAAGTCCGAGGACTTGATCTTGCAGTTTTTACTCATGCAAACAATTCCTGTTCACCCTATCCATCCTATTGACCTTTATGGGGCTGCTTGCATGAGTGCAAAAGGGTTGCAACATACAACTCAATGTGTGTTTATTATTAAAACTATAATGGTATTTAATTTTGAGATATCTTTTTATTGGTGATTTTCATTGCATGTTTTAAAATATTTTGTTTCATATTTATTTCTCCTACATAAATCAATTAAGTGGACTGGAGCCCTTGCAGAATCCAAGCAGCAGTATAAACTGTAGCCATTTTGTGAATATTTCAACATGTGCCTGAAATTCCCATGTGGCTGAAAGGTGAGTTACAGAGCTGTAAAAGACCTCTTCTAAGTATATGCTGCATTAATGATTTTGTTGCTGGGCAACCATAAAGCAGCACAAAGGGGAACAGAGCTCACCATTGCTAATCTGACTCTGCATGAGGGAGGAAGGAGGAAGGCCTGTCCCAATTGCATCACTGAGATTGCTCTGTGAATGGAGAGATTGGTTGGATGCACTCTGAGTCATTCCTCCTGGGCCCAAATTCATGTTCTGCGTTGGTGGCTGCAAACAACAAGAAGGAGAAGCAGATTTTTGGTTAGGTTTTAATTAGAAAAATAATAACCCTGAAACTAATCTTATTATGAATACAAACTGACTTATCTGAACGTGTGCTTTCAGATTTTAATCCTACAAATTTGGAGCCTGATCCTTCAAACCTTTATTCACATAAGTATTCCTTATAGATGAAATTCAGCTGGGTGCAGAGCTAGGGTGACCAGATGTCCTGATTTTATAGGGACAGTCCCGATTTTGGGGGCATTTTTCTTATACAGGCACCTATTATCCCTGACCCCCGCCCTGGTTTTTTACACTTGCTATCTGGTCACCCTATGCAGAGCAGACTGTGTAAGGCACTTGCCCCCTAGAGCCTAAATGAAGCATGGTCCTTGTGATAGACCCTCTGCACAGAGGTGAATTTCATCCTATGCCAGTAGCATCACTGAAGTCAGTGAAACTACATACATAGACAAGGACTACTCACATAAGTAAGGGTTTGCCGGAATTAACCTTTATAAAGCACATTTTTAGTTATGGCGCTGTGTATATGATACTTTCTAAATCAATTAGGTTAGCAAGAAATTCACTGCAGAATTAAAATACAAACATACAGCCTGATCCTGTCAATTTACTCAAACAAGACTCTCATTTAAATCAGTGAGAATTTTGCCTGAGTAAGGGCATTAAATCTGACCACGAGTCTACAAAACATCTTCAGAACAATTCTAGTTTTGATCTTTGATTTATGTAAGAAATATAAGCTATATTAAGGAAAACAGGTTTGATCAGTCTTAAGTATTTACTTACATGGAGAACAAAAATTTTATAAAAGAGGGCTTTTCAGCAGATAAAGGTATTACATGGTCCAGTGTCTAGAAACTGAAGCTAGACAAATTCAGACTCGAAATAAGGTGCAATTTTTAACAGAAAGGGTAATTAGCCACTGGAACAATTTACCAAGGGTTATGGTGGATTTTCCATCATTGGAAATTTTTAAATCAAGATTAGATTATTTTTCTAAAAGATGTTCTCTAGTTCAAACAGGAATTAACTCAAGGAAATACTATGGCCTGTGTTACGCAGAAGGTCTACATGATCACAGTGGTCCCTTCTGGTCGCAAAATCTAAGAAAATATGGTCTCAATCCTGCAGTTCCTATGGAGGCAAAAATGCCTTTGAAGTCAGTGGGAGTTTTTCGTGCAAGAGTACTACAGAAACAAACCCTGTATCTTTAGATCACAGCTGTCAATCTGGCATGGGCATTTTGCATGATTCTGTCACTGAAGTCAATGACAAAGCTGCCATGGATTTCGGTGGTGCAGGACCAGACCTTTACAGTAGGCTTATCACCATGCATGTGCCTTGCAAAAAACCAGGAACCAGGCTGATAGTTTATGAAGAAACATTATGCAACATTTAATCATGAACCAGTGGCAGATTTAAGGACCAATGTATTGGTACCTTTCAGGACTAGAAATGGCAGCCTTGTACCATGAGAAAGGGAAGTTTCCAGTGGCACATACAGCAGTTAGTTCAACCCTAAGAAGGTCCTGAGCACATACAATAGTGACATTTAAAATACAGAAAACCTATTTTTGATTATTTAGAGATTTTTGATAGATCCTGTTGAACCCTGTACAATTTGGTTCATGGTAATTTAGGCACCTGCCTCTGCAGGTGGCAGGATTAAAAAAATAGTCCCAATAAACAAAACATGCATAGAGTAGTTTTTCTATTACTGTCCATTGAAATTCAGAACTTTTTTTTTCAGTGTTTTTTCCTAAAAAGGTATATTAAAAATGGCTAACTAGTAACAGCTTTTTGTCATGAATCAATACTCAAATAATTGTCTCCTTGGTATAGTTAACATTGTATTTGACGTTAGTATTGATACTTACTGCAGGAAGAAGGGACTGCATATTCTGGTTAGAATCTGCTATTGTTGCCAAGTAAACCAGGTTTCTGTGCAAGATTTGTTGGTATCTAAAAGATAAGGAATTGAGCTTACTTTGCGAAGAGTGAGCAATACCAACATATCCCATTTCATGAATTCATTGCAGTCTTGGCTTCTCTGTGCTATCTGTAAATCATTGGTAAATGTAAATTAGCCCACTCTCTTCCCATCTTAATAAATAAGAATAATGACCATTTCTGTATTGTCCTGCCTCTTTTCAGAAAGTCTCAAAATACTTAACAACCATTTTACAAATGGGTAAATTCAGCAAGTAAAGTTGGTGAGAGAGACAAGCTTTCGAGCTTACACAGAGATCTTCTTCGGGTCTCAATAAAAGATATTACCTCACCCACCTTGTCTCACTAATACCGTGGGACCAGCATGTCTACTACAACCCTGCATACTTTCTTGTTGGAAAACCCCATTGAATGAGTGGCAGAGACAGGAGCCTAGAGTCTTGATTTCTTGTCCCCTGCTCTAACAACAGTCCTCAAGAGTATAAATTCTGGAGCGCCAGAAAACAAAACCTTTTTGCCCCACAAGGAAGCTCAGGAGAACAACACTCTTTCAAGAGTGCTTTAACTCGCATGCTTACTGCCATCCAATAAAACCATCTGAAACATTCACGCGTCCTCCCAGTCATCAGTGAACTTGAAAAGATCATGATGAGAAAGAAGCAGGAAGGAACCTAGAAACAAAACATTAAAAATTGTGCCACTGATCCAGAAGGAAATTCAAACTTTTGGAAGCTGGAGAGGCACCAAAACAGATAATTTCTTTTACTGTATGACTTTTCTTTTGGTGGAGGGTGGGGGCAAATGAGGTAGCAAAATGAATCCAGAATGGTGACAAGAATGAAAGTGATGGAAAGGAGGAGAGAAGCATGGTGCAGAGAAGGTACCTGAACTCCTAAGGCTTTGAGTTAAATTTTAGTGTTCAGGGTCTTTTGTGAGTAAATATCAGTGCAGGAAGTAAATACACATCTCCCTACAGAAAAGGATTCAGATCTCCTGTGATGAAGTCTTGAATCATTAGCACATAACAAAACAAATGCCTTCCTCTCCGTATACACACTTTCCTTTTTGAAAGAATAACAGCTTTCTCATGCCTGTCCTCCCTCAACTTGACCCCTCATTGGGCAGGTTTGGCCTGTTCCTACTGAAATCTAATCCATGTTTACAGTAAAAGTATATTGCTTTCATGATTAAGAACAATAACCAGTGATGGAAACTAACAAGTCTTTATTCAGTTTATTTTGGCATTGATCACCAAGATCCTAGATCTCTAAAAATTAAATCCCCTTCTGATAAAACTATATTATCAACTTTGTGTATACTAGAAAATAATTACCTACCTGCTGATATTTATCTCCTGAACAAATAGTGCCCTAATCCTAAATTTACACTTCCTTATAATTACTTTTGTAGGTGTGGACAATATTCTAAAGACTAATCATTTTCTTTATGAACGTCAGAGCTTACAGATTTATATACAGACTTAAAGTCTTATGTTGTGTCTCCCCTGACTGTACATGCATAACAAGAGTTACCTGTATATGCCTCATAAGAGGAATATACCCTTTAAAGGCAAAACAGATCCTAACTTTCATTTTCATATAGTAAAGACTCTTCTCACACATTAATTGGGCATGCTTTTAAAAACAGCATAAATTTGGTATCATTCAATAATAGTCCAATCCTATAAATTTTGCCTGCATCATGAGTGCATGATTGGGTCCTAAAAGAAAATACTGTCTTTTCCAGGCAGAACTCCAAATTTCCCACAATTCACCTCTCCTACTTCAGATATAGTCTATGGAGCCAGTCTTGCAGTTGATCTACACTTGATTTCAATGGGAGATCTGCACACAAAATAATTCAGGATCAGGTCGACATATAAATTTCAAGTTACTCTTCATGTTTTTTAAAAATCAAAACTGCCATGATCCTCATTCCCAGTGTTGCTCTTCCACTGAGGGTAGTGATGTGCAAGTAACAAACTATGGTCAGTTTTAAAATTTTCCTTTGAAAACTGATGAAATATTCAACTTCCTTGCTTATTTTCAGAAGGTGTTCTTCACCTCTTATTACCAACACCACTACTGTCTTGATGTCTGCACAATTTTTCCTTTGCTTCAATATATTATTGATCCTGATAATTTTGTACAACTACATTGCTCAAAATATCCAAGGTGGAAAAAAATACTGTGTCCTAAGAATAATTTATACATATTGACTAATGGTAAATCTTAGAAAATTAGCACTACAAGTACTCTTGCCAGTGGCAGTTGTGCAACACTTTTCGGAGTATTCTTCTTGCACTTTGTGGTAAGAACAGGAATAATATCCAAAATATTCCAAAGTAAATAATACTCACTGAGTGCATTCTGCTGTTTTGCCTTTGTTCTGATAGTCCATAATACACTGTATTAAGTGGTGATTCTCATCTAGCATCTGGACAAAAAAAATGATCAAAATACTTGTTATTATGCCATAAGACTTTAACACACCAAGTTCTGCTATATGTTTCTTCCTTCTGTGATATTCCACTTTCACTCATTCTTAGCTTGACGGTTCTTTGTGCATGTCTGTTGCCTCCAGGTCATTATGAAGTTCCTAGACTGGAACAGGAATATTATTATGGAATCAAAACTTCCAACTAGTCAAATTTATTTATTGAACATTACTATAAAATAAACTGCAGGGAGAGGGGAGGTCCACTTTGTGTTAATCTTAGTCTGTAACTATTGTATTATGCCTGAATAGGAATAACAGAAAAATATGACCCAAAAAAAAGGTACAGAACTTCCTTATTAAAATACGTTGTGCATTGCTTTGGTTTCAGAGTACAATTTTTATGAAAGGTTCACTAAACATAACCCACAAAATTTGAGTTCATTTTAAATGGAGGAAAAGTCAGAAATGAAAGATGATACAACTTATATGACTTAAAACATGTTTCTATAAAATTACAGCTCACAAAAGTTATACTGTAGCCTTACATCTCATTGGTAGTTAATACTATAAAGAATAAATATGTCAATAGTATTTCTGTATTTTAGGTAGTGATTATTATTACTTAACATTAATATTGTGGTGGAACTTAGAGGGCTCAAACAAGTGAGGTCCCCATCATGCTAGGTACTGTACAAAGATACAGTAAACAGTCCCTTCCCAAAAGCTTACAGTATAAAATGTGTTGGATGTTTGATTTAAAAATACACACATGAATATAAACAAATTTCAACATTAACCTTTTTATGCCATGTCCCTTTTGCATTCCAGGACCGTGTCCTCATGAATGCATTTCCGTTATCTCCTAAAGATGAGCAGAACATAGGTTGTACATCCATGTGAGCCCACTAAGACGTATTTTTACAGTTTGCCAGAAAGATTCTTGAACAGTAGCAATCCTTGAGGCTAGTCTGGATTCTTCTACAAGATATGGAAAAAGGCAGATTGTAGCTACCATGGGAGGAGTCTGTGGGCTCTATGGGTAAAGGGAGCATTGAACCCCCGCCCCCGCACATACTGGATTTAGCACCAATCACCAGCTCCAGATCTGAACTCCAGAGTCCTATATGGGCATGTCACAAGAACATATTTAAATTTTACATTTTTTGTTGAATCTGGGAAGTTTCCTTTCTTGCATTTAGTAACCATTACAAAATGCAAGAAATGAAACCTGACAGATATGACAGCTATAAAATCGAAACCGCATGGTATTTGCATATAAAGCTATGTTTCATAGATGATTTGGACAAGTTAACAAGTTTGAAGGCACTGAAAACCCCCAAGGTGTTTGCCTGTGCCTCACTGTTCTTTAAATCACAAAGGATCACCAAATAGATACTTCACAAAGGCCTGTGTAATTGGGCCATGGGGCACCCTGTAGCTTTTAAACCAAGTAGACTCACTGACTGATCCCCATCTGATCCCCAGAGCCTGCAGCTGCATACTGTGCAATCCTTCACAGTTAGCACAGGAGGCCCCAATGTAATAAGTTAGGGGAGGTCTTTTTATCTGAATATGCAATTCCCCTGATCTGGGATATGAGTTATATATATATATATATATGAGCCCTGTCCATCATCACAGCAAAGACTGGGTTAATAACCATTTTAATCAAATAAATTAATCTCCTTTATCTCAAAACTCTGAACCTGAGTAAAAAGCTTTAATAGAGCCAAAAATACAGTCTTTATAGCTTCCCACTGTGGAGTCTGTTAAAAAATCTTATATGCTAGTAGTTATAAGTCTAATGATAGTTGTTTTAAATGGGCATCAAGCCACCAAACGGTTCTGTTCTAATTAAAAGTTATGTGCTGGATTTTAGAGAAGTTTAGCCAAAATACAGCTTTATTCACATGTCTTTGTTGAGCCATTTGCTGTGCATTTTTATAGTACATTTATAGGCAGATATATTTTTAGAGGATTTAGCTAAAATATACAACACTACAGAATCAATGGGTTTACTTTGTTAGTCCTTAATGCCAGATAGATTGTTGCCGGGCAGAAGCACTTTCTCCACTAAATATCTGCATCTGATTCTAAAATACCTTTAAAAAATATCCGTGTAACCTCATCATTGCCAGACAGTAAACATACTTTTACAGATATTAAGTTCACATAAAATAATTTCAGACTATCCAGCCCTGCAATACAGCAAATTAAGAAGCTAGCATGTGAAGCATATTGCACTTGAAGAAGCACAGTTTGAAATCTGCATCACTGACTAGATTGAAACTGCAATCACAGGAGAATTACATCCCTCAACGTATTTTTGCTCTTTGAAGTAGTTCTGAGATAGAGAAAAATTTTGTATAACCATGCACCAGTGAGATGATGCATGCCAGTAGAATAGATCAAAAACTTCAATTGACTGGTCTATGCCTTAAGCAAGTTCTAGGGTGGTTAACTTGTTTCCAAAAAATGAGTGTTCCTGGGCAAAATGCGAGAGAGATCATTTCATCATACAACTTACACTGCCTAAAATTCACATTTTGCTTATTTTAAAATGGTTTCAAAGCCAGAATTATTTTTGTCTCCACCAATTTCTTAGTGAGTTTAAGGTCTGCTATAGTATTTTTTATTATTTCCTTGATAATTTGTGGTGAACTTTCTACAAGTGAAAGAATGGAGAGATAAAAGAGTAGAGAAAGCAATATTTACAAAATTAGGGCCTGATCCAGCAAATAACTTAGGCCAAGATCCTCAAAGTATTTAGTTGCCTAACTCTCACTGAAATCAATAGCAGTTAGACACCTAAATACCTCTGCACCTTACTTATCATAGTCTATACTACTGTGAGCAGTCTCATTAAAGTCAATCATGAAGATGTGCATGGTTGTAAGTACTACTCCTGATATTAAGTGCTTGCATGATTGTGCCTGTGTTTTTACATTTACGTTATCATCAGGAAACGTGAAACAGTCATTAAATATTTTCCACAAAAAGTTAGTATTAATTCATCCATATATCTGCTTGTTCTATTTAAGGAATGATTCTTGACAAATTTACATACAGACAAAGGCCCAAACATGGAAAAATTGGCAAAAGCAGTATTATCATATTCCTGTATTCTAGCCAACAGCAACCCCACATACAGCTCAAGATTTCTCTTGCTTCCGTATTTGTGCAGACAGAAAGGGCGTGTCATAGGGGTGTGTCATTACCAGGCATGGCGGTGTACTTGCAGACCACATACCCTGCCTGCTATGGTTCACAACATCCCTCTGTGACTCTTGTCATGAAGGGTCTGAGGAATGGAGGTTCTGTTGTATCCCGATGTGGCAGACCTTCAGGGTGTACCTACCTCCCGGAAGGTAATGGAAGAAGTCAGAGTCATGGTGATCCACATTTCTTCTTTATGTTTTTCAGTATGTACTTATGCACCCATGGGAACCCGGATTTGGCACAGAATCTATATAAGCAAAATACTCCTGTCCGATTCACAGTGAAGCTCTTTGTTTCATGTTCTGTATTCATGATGTCAATGGAAATTCCCGGTGCAGAATTGGTGGAAAATAGAAAACAGAGCTCTGCAGAGCAGAATGCAGAGGGTAACTTTGTTGAAAAACATTATTTATCTTATAGGATGCTAGAAAACCTTTTAAAGTATCACTAATAAATGTCTCAGTTGATAGCAAACTCACATCTAGGAAAGCAGGCTTAGAGATCAAGTCTCACCTATGGATGTGTGTTCAAATCCAGTACTGGCACTCTGGTGGTACTACAAAAGGTTGCAGCACAAATAAAAGGGCTCTTTGGATAGGATAATGACAGTGACGGGTTAGTGAGGGCAAGTATGTATCTCCCATTTTGCTCATTCCAAAAAGAATAGAGAATAGTTCTGGTGTCCTGACAGTTACTATGTTAAAAAAAGACAAAGTTCTGAACTCAGATACAGAGGAGTACATATAGGGTTAACGTCAATGCCCAGGCCTGCTCATGAACTAATGTTAAGTACACAATCCCAATTCTGCAATCCTGGTGGTTCAAAAACTCTCACTTTCTTCAAGGAAAGTTTTGTGTAAGTAATGTAGTATTGGCTTAGTAAAGGTTTTGAAGGAGCCATTGAAATTGAGTTAGTATCATGTCTGATGAAAATTAGTTGATTATGTATTTTAAACACAAGTAAAAATTATGCATTTTTGTGATTTTTTTTTTATTTAACTGGTATACAATTTTGGCTCCTAAAGAGAACACTGTTGCGGATTCCCAAAATTAGTGTTGCACAATTACTTTTGATCCCGACTGCTGATCAGTGATGATAAAACCCACTGAGTTATTTATGTGCTTGTTTCCAGACAAAAACTTCAGTGATTTTGAAAAAGAAAATTGCTCCATGAACAATTTAACAGCTCAACATACATGAGCAATCCTAAAGTAACAAGTCATTGAGTGTACCTGATAAGAGGGAGTATTTTTTATTATTTTTGCAACAAAACAGATTTCAGTTCCAAGATATTAATGGTTTGAAAATTGAGAGAATCGTGAAAATTCTTTGATTGTCCTTTTTCATGGAAATCAATCAAAAGTCATTTTATGAATTGTGAAAGTCTATCTTAAATACACAAACATCCAGAGTTAAGGATAAAACTCCATCCTTAACCACTGGTGCCTAAATATTTCAGCATTTAAAAGTAAGTGGGTGTGATCATAATATCACATGTGCAGCAAGACCAAGACACAAGTGGATGAATTTCAGATAGAATCTCCTGGTATTTACAGATGTACACCAGGCTCTTAACTCTCTTTAAGGTAGTTTTTCCTGCTTTCATTCTCCTGTACTTTGATCATATCCTCCATTGAGATGAATACCCCTATAATTCATAAAACTGGCAATAGATGATGGCTTGGCTCTGGAAGAAATGTTGATGAGCAACTGATTACCCTCTTAGCACTGACACCTTTTGTGCATGTGTGTGTTCGCCATTATAATTTACAAATGGGCCACAAACCTTTATTCCTTAGTTCCACTGCACTGACTAGACAAACTCCTGCACAGACAGAATTTCTAAAGCAGAGCAAAGCATGACATAAAATACACAGTGGAGCTAGAAATTACAGGTACTGTTTAAGTAAACCAGATCGAGGACACAGACGTGTTCCTTATTGACATCGCCACACCTCTTCGATTGTTTAGAGTTATCTCACAGGTACCTCACCCCAGGAGGATGGAGGGTTAGTGAGGGCAAGTATGTATCTCCCCACCCTTCTGTTATTTTCTTACAAATTCCCATCATAACTTCCAAACTCGGTACCCTCAGCTTTTGGCCTCCAGACAAAACCCAGGCTGAGTCTGCAGAGAAAATCCTTCGCCTGATTAATGTTATACATGAACAACTGCAATTCCTAATAAAAAACCTTTGGAGGATGGCAATAAGCATCTTTATTGCCACGCTTCAGTACCTCCCTCCATATTTTAAAAGATTAAAATCCTGCAACCATCAAAAAAAAACAACTTGTCAATTCACTGAGACATTTTTTTTAAGAGCTGATATGCCATCCAAAATGTGCAGATCCCGGCTTGCAATTTATCCCTGGCATTTTTTTCTTTGCAAGCACGAAAGAGAATATGCAATGAATCTTCTATTCTGCAGATCCTCCTCTGGCTGCTTTCCTTCTCTCTCTCTTTTTGCAGTGATCTGAACACCTTTGCTTTGTTCCACCTCCTCCTCCTACTTCCCCCCTCCAGCTGTCCATCTTACCAACCCTTGCAAATTCACTAGTTTTCGTGATCACTTTAGAATTAAGCCTCCTTCCCCAGCCACAGCACGATAGCGGGAATATATAAATAACATTTCTTGTCTGTATAAAAACATGCTTTTTTACCTTCTGGATAGTTTGCTGGGTGACCTCCCCTTTGCCTCTCGGGCGAGCAGAAGCAAAGGCAACCGACATAGTGGGGTTTTTTAACGTGTCTATAATATATTGCTTCTAGGCTCTAATAATATTGTTATTATCTGGCTGCTATTGCTGTGCAAAGATTCTCCGCAGTGCATGGGGAGGGGAGCCAGCGCAGATGGTACAATCTGTGCCCTGCAATGAGCCAGGGGCACTGCACCAAGAGTCTGCATGCACCACTCTCGCCCTGATGCCTCTGATCCCAATGCAAGGTGAGGAGCCAGCTGCTGAGATTTGGGGAGGAGGAGTAAAGTGAACCGAGTTGTCCCCCCCTCTTCCCCTCCTCCCCTTTGATCTGCACATGGTGCGTCCCTGCTGCTGAGTTTCCTGTCGCAGGCGAACAGCATCTTTCTGCCTTTGCCAAGAGCTGCCAAGTGCGTCAAGTGCGTAGGAAAAGAAGCGGGGTACGCCAAGCGCGTGGGGGAAACAGACACTATGAAAAGTCAAGTGCCTACGTCAAATGCGTATGGGAGGCAGACAGCAACTTGGTACGCCAAAGGCGTAGATACGCTGCCGGGCACTTCGGGTTGCCTGCGCTCCTCCTGCCGAGTACCTACGCCAGCGTGAGGATCCGCCTACTCATTTGGCGCAAGGGCCGCCTTCGGCGTGCCGTGTGAGTGGCGCGGCTCCGGAAGCGGCGCGCGCAGGGCGGGGGATGAGTGTGCGGTTTTGAGGGAGGGAGGTTGCTGGTTCCGGGCTGTGCAGCTCGGCGGGCCGGAGTCATGAGCTACGATCGGGCCATCACCGTCTTCTCGCCGGACGGCCACCTCTTCCAGGTGGAGTACGCGCAGGAGGCGGTGAAGAAGGGCTCCACCGCGGTGAGTGAGGGCCGCGCCGCGCCGCCTGGGAATGGCCGCCGCTCCTAGGGCCCAGGGCAGCGGGGCGAGCGTGGAGGGGGTGACGGCGGGCAGGGCTCGAGCGGGGCTGTGTGTGTGCAGAGGTGGGGGTACCTGAGGGAGAAGAGGCCGGGGGCGGTAGTGGGAGGCGCCTGTGTGGCAGGAGAGGGGGTGGAAGGTGGGCGGGGCGGGGGCAGTAGTGGGGCCTCAAGGTCGAGGGGGCTGGGAGAGTGGGGGCGTGGGCGGGTGGCTAGTAGTTGGGGGGCCTCAGGGGGTCCTGGAGAGTGGGGGAGATCTAAGGGCAGTAGTTGGGTTCTGAGGAGGGGGCTTGGAGAGGTGGGGGGAAGTCTGGGGCAGTAGTGGGGCTGAGGGAGGGCTGGGAGAGGTGGGAGCCTGAGGGTAGGCTGGGAGACGTTGTGTGTGTGACCGGGGGGTGGTGGTGGGGTGGGGGAATGGTGCTGGGGCAGTAGTAGGAGCTGGGAGAGTGGGGAATGGTAGTAGGGGCCTGAGGAGGGTGCTGGCGAGAGGTGGGGGGAAGGTGCTGGGGGCAGTTACGGGCCTTGAGGCAGGGGCGTTGGGGTGTCTGAGGGAGCTCAGGAGTGTGGGGAGTGGATGCCTGGAGGTGTGGGGGGAATTGGGACAGTAGTGGGGAGTAGATGCCCAGCAGTGGTTGCGTGTGGTGGGAGCATCTGTGGCAGGGTATGACAGGACAGGAAGCTTCCATGAGCCAGAAGACCCCACGTCATGCCACTTTTCCTGGGACACTGGCCCTTCTGCCATTTGGTCCTAAAGACTCTCCGCCTCCGCAACCCTAAGTTGGACTGAGCTGGCATCACTGGGGGTGTCTGACCCTGCCATAGCGTGTGTAGTGTGGGCTGGTCTGTGTAGTAAAGCCCACTAGGCAGAGGCCCTTTGGCTGTGGCTGTCTGAAAGAGAGCTTTAAAAAAAAATGCTGGAGTTTGAAATATAATAGAAACAAGATTCCTCATCCTGGGAAGATAATTGAATGTAACTGAAATGATATACTATCCAATCAGTTAAATATCTCCACTCCAGAGCATAGGGTCCAGCCTTGCTCCAATAATAATAAAACTCTTGACATCTAATGGGAGTTTGCCGCCGTAAAGTCTGCAGGAACCCATTGTATATGGCAAGTTACTAGAAGATTGCTCTTGGGGGTTGGGAGCGAAGATCTTCTAGAACATAAGAATGGCCATACTGGGTCAGACTAAAGGTCCATCTAGCCCAGTATCCTGTCTTCAGACAGTGGCCAGTGCCAGGTGCTTCAGAGGGAATGAACAGAGCAGGTAATCCTTGAGTGATCTATCCCTCGGCACCCATTCCCAACTTCTGGCAAACAGAGGCTAGGGATGCTTCAGAGCATGGTCTGATGAATTCTTCTTTCCATGCTTCTCACTTGCCATGGGGCCTTGGGCACACAACTTAACATCCCTGACTCTATTTCCTCAGTTGCAAGATGGGGATAATGCCTACTTCACAATGATTAAGTGTCTGTGCTGCATGAAAACATGAAGTGCTGTGTAAATGCAAATTGATGGTGGTGTCTGTTTGCAAACTGGAAATTATGAAACAGACATTTTTCTAAAACTGTTTTTAAAAATTAATCCCAAATAAGTTTGATTTTGCCAGAGTGTATAATACTAACCTATACAGTGACATAGGTGTGTTTGGCACTTTACAGGTGCATTATATATAAAGGCTTTTTTTGGTAAAGTACATAACCTGTATCTAAAAAAATTATTTGATGACAAACTTATTTTAAACACACTGGGGAGATTATATTTTATTGAATAGTTGTATCTGGCAGTGATACTACTACAAACATAAGCCCTAAACCAGCAGGTCATTACAAGTCATTGAGGCAAATGGTGTGTGGAGAAATGAGTTCTGACAGTTGCTACATGCCCTTTTGGCTACGCACAATTTTCTACAAGATCAAACTAACTGGGCAGCATTACCCGGAGTGGGGGAGGGAGAAAGGCTGTAAAATTGTTCTGGGTGACAGGAATACCAAAAAAATTGAAGGCCTGATTCACCAGAGCACTGAACCTTGTATAGCTGTTTACACCAGTGCACGGTGGTTGCAAAACATTACCACTTTATGAAGTTCAGGGTTATTGTTTAGCAAAAAGACAATGCTGAAAAACTGTGCATCTCTTTTTAACTCCTCAGTAACAAAATATTTGCATTGGGGATGAGAATAACAAACTTCAAGCCCAGAGGAGAATTTCAGAAAGTAATGAGAATGTGGAAGTGTCCAATGTAGTCTTGGCTGTAGCTCTCATTATGTGATAATCTGTAGTATGGTAAAGTTGGAAAATCTATTAGATCATCATAAATCAGATTGCCAAGAAAGAACCAAATTTTCCAGTCCCCTATGTGAAAAGCGGTGAGAATATAGCTTTAAAAAACAAACACACACCCCATTTTCCTAACGTTGGGAAAGGGGAGGTGGGGGAAGGAGTGCATAGGATGATCTGAGAGTTTGGTATATAGAGGAAGCAATGTATGGATGGACTGCATTTATGGTAAGGACCATAGACTATGCAACAATCTTAGTATATTTTGGACCTGAGGAGCAATAGCTTGTATTTGGCTCTGACTTACTACTATAACAAGTATTCAATTTCAGCAGCAACAGTGTTCTTAATTCTGCTTGGAATTAAGTATAAAGATGCAACTACATTAGGTATAAAGTACAATTACATTATAAACAGAGAATTTTATGTATGCTCAGAGAATTATTCTGTGGCATATTCATGATAAAGCCTCACACTTGCTGGTACATGGGCTACTTTCTGCTGTCTTACATCAGTTAATTTCCAGCTTGTTGCAGACTACAACATGAAGCAAAGCATTTGAAGCTTCAAATGGAATTAATACTTTTGTACTCGTTTCAAGAAAAGTCTATACCTACACCTGTTGGGTGTATCTTAACTGTCATTGGTTTTGAATGCATTGAAGGTTGGAGTACGAGGAAAAGAGATTGTTGTTCTTGGTGTGGAAAAGAAATCTATGGCAAAACTTCAGGATGAAAGAACTGTGAGGAAGATCTGTGCCCTTGATGACAATGTCTGCATGGCTTTTGCAGGTATGCAGTGTCTGACAATTAGACTATTAAATACTCATTTATTAACCTGAAAACAGGCACTGGAATTAAAAGCTAGTTATGGAACATTGTGATATTGCAGGGGTTCTCAAACTGGGGGTCGTGACCCTTCAGGAGGTCTCAAGGTTATTGCATGGGGGGTCACGAGCTGTCAGCCTCCACCTCAAACCCCACTTTGCCTCCAGCATTTATAATGGTGTTAAATATATAAACGTGTTTTTAATTGATAAGGGGAGTCACACTCAAGAGGCTTGCTATGTGAAAGGGAGTCACCAGTAGAAAAGTTTGAGAACCACAGTGAAAATAAAATTCCTTTGGACAATTGTTGGAAGGGAGAAGAGGAGGGATTGTATTTAGGTGTTTACTTATTTCCTTTGAATAAGAATGCCTAAAGAGTAATTCTGTAGAACCAGCAATTT
This sequence comes from Chelonoidis abingdonii, assembly GCF_003597395.2. Taxonomy (NCBI): domain Eukaryota; kingdom Metazoa; phylum Chordata; order Testudines; family Testudinidae; genus Chelonoidis; species Chelonoidis abingdonii. The sequence goes on from NC_133782.1 coordinate 8,693,677, forward strand.
AATGAGGAAAACGTCCTTATGTTCAGAGCTTGTGTGATGCAATGGATTAAACATGAGGCTGAAAACTGGGAATTCCTGTATTTTAATTCCAGCTTTGGCAGAGGTGTGCATTGTGGCTGAAGGAAGGTGAACAAACAGATACAGATAAAATTATTTGATCGTCCATAAAATGGACAATGTATATGAAAAAGGCTAAATTAAAGGAACTCTCCCCGTTTGAATCTGACTTCAAGGTTAAATTTTACAAGCTATTATAAAACCAAGGATCAGAAGAAAGACTAGTTTTAAATGAATTACTGCCTACAATGATTGAAGCTCTAAGAACTTGAAAGTGACTTAATTGACTTTCATTGTCTGAGCTGAGAGTAATAAAAAATAAGCAGCATAAGTAAATGACAAGTCAAAATCCTTTCACTGTCAGTGTAAGTTGTTAGTAACACAACTGTTCTAAAATACTAAACAGTTGTAAATTATTACTCTTTTTGTACAGATATCCAAACCAGTAGGCCAAGGTATTCCTCTTTAGATTTAGACACATCTGTCACTCTTGCAAACTAACTTTCACAGTTCTTAATCCTATATATCTATTATGGCAACAGCAGCGTCAAGCTTTACCTCTAACCAGGAGGACTGGACAAGATTAATATGGATCCGTCACCTGTGCTCATTGAGGCAGTACAGTATATAAGCAATATAGCAGAAATCTTTTTGAGGATAGACATTTTGCTAAACTGTTTCTAGTTGGCCTACTGACACTGTCTGCTAACAAATATTCTGGACACTTGTTTGAGCATTTGTCTGTAATTCGCAAACATGAAAGATAAAAACAAAAATTAAAATTTGGTTTAACGTCTTAGCTACTCATAAAAAATTACTGTACCTTCATGACAAGCCGAACTAACTACATGATCCTGTCATTGTGACCCATGTCCCCTTTTTGTTACTCGTCCCTCTTGTCTGAATTTAGATTCTAAGCCCCCTTTGGCAGGGACTGTCTCTTATTTATCTGTCTGGTGCCAAGTACACATCTGAGCACATAGTGAATCATATTATCATTGCAGGGCTCACAGCTGATGCCAGAATAGTGATAAATAGGGCTCGTGTGGAGTGTCAAAGCCACAGACTTACTGTGGAGGATCCTGTCACCGTGGAATACATCACACGTTACATCGCAAGCCTGAAACAGGTATATTAGACAACTCTCTACTGTGTTTCTCCATTCATTGTAAAAATATGGTGCCAGAGAATCAGTGGGTAAATAAAACCTAACTTCGGTCCAAATTCTGCTGTTACACTAGTGAAAAGCCAGGATAACAGATTAGAATCTCTTGGTTGGATATTACTGCTGTAGCTTCAGACAAAGGGGAGAAACAGGGTATGTCATTGGTTTCTCCCAAAGATGGGCAAATCCAGAAGGTTAATTAATGCTCATTGGGACAGCATTATTGCACTTATTATGTATTAACAGTAGAAACATGCTGATCTGCCATCTTTAATTCACACAAACAGATTGGTTTCTTCAGCTTACCAAGATTTACTAGCAAAACACTGTAGTGCAACCTATTAAGACATGTTTATAAAATACATTTAATACACTAGAACGTCTATTAATTTAAAATTAAATACAGTATCAAAACGGACAAATAGTACATTCCATGATGCATTTTTATTTAATCTCTTACTAATGCATTAATCTCAGTGATCTCCACTATTTAGTAAGAGTCCAGTTTATGCATAGTCCATCTTTAGTGTGAGCTCTGTTATGTATTGGAAAGGCAAAACGTGTTTACATTCTTTCCATGAAAATTTATTTCGGATTTTTGTTTTACTGCAAGGGAATAATCTCACATGTAATTATTTTTCATTCTCACAGACACACAAATATTTAAAAAACTCGTTTTACAAGCAGCAGATCTGATTCTTTATTTCCTGTGGCCCAAATTCTTGCGAAAATAATTGGGCAAGGAATGCAGGATTGGGCCTCTATACTGACAGAGCTGCAATGTGGGTGTTCTTTAACACTGTGAAGCAACACCAGCTGTGGAGTAGCCTACTTCTCATCAGAGTATTTAAATTCTGAGAGACTTGGGATCTTGGCAGCTATTGGACTTATCACAAAAGTTACTGTTCTGTAAGAATTATCATGTTTTAGCTTGACTTCCGTGTCTTTTTGGGTTTTTTAAATGGGTTTTCTAAGCCTTCATGTCAGTACAGCTTGGTAAAGCTGCTTTTTTGCATTCTTTCTGTGACCATCACATCTGCTAATCAATTTACACAAGGTTACATTCCTAGATACCTCTGAATGCCTTAACGTGAAACAAGAACAACATTTCCCTTTTTTTTTTTTTTTTTTTTTTAATGTGGTAGTAGTAAATTCAGAAGTATGTAAGAGAGGCGGTTATTTTGGAACCATCCTCTTACATGCTTTAGTTTATGGGTGACCTGCAGTATAAGAAATATTATCTTGAAACCACAACAAGGGGAGAAAAGGTCCCAGTAACAAATAAGAAATACGATAAATTTTCTATGTAACTTTTGTACAACTACTACTCTTAGAAATCCATATGTGTTGTAGAGAAGTTTCTGAAATAAGCTCTGTCTTGATTCTCGTCAGCGATATACTCAAAGTAATGGCCGCAGACCTTTTGGGATCTCTGCCCTTATTGTGGGATTTGACTTCGATGGAACTCCCAGGCTCTATCAGACTGATCCTTCTGGCACTTACCATGCTTGGAAGGTGAGTTGACTCTTTCTACTGGCTGAGATTAGATGAAATGTCACTCAGCAGCTAATTTATCCTCTGGGGAGATCATATCTTGCTGGGAGATGGGCTTAGTAGTTCTTATACCAGGGGTAGGCAACCTATGGCATGTGTGCCAAAGGCAGCACACGAACTGATTTTCAGTGGCGCTCAAACTGCCTGGTTCCCGGCCACTGGAGGCGGGGCAGGGCTCTGCATTTTAGTTTAAATGAAACTTTTTAACCATTTAAAAAACCTTATTTACTTTACATACAACAATAGTTTAGTTATATTTTATAGACTTATAGAAAGATACCTTCTAAAAACGTTAAAATGTATTAACTTCTGTGCCAGGGAAGATAATGGAGCAAGTAATTAAAGAAATCATCTGCAAACATCTGGAAGGTGATAAGGTGATAGGGAGTAGCCAGCATGGATTTGTAAAGAACAAATCATGTCAAACCAATCTGATAGCTTTCTTTGATAGGATAACGAGTCTTGTGAATAAGGGAGAAGCGGTGGATGTGGTATACCTAGACTTTAATAAGGCATTTGATACAGTCTCGCATGATATTCTTATCAATAAACTAGGCAAATACAACTTAGATGGGGCTACTATACGGTGGGTGCATAACTGCCTGGATAAACCGTACTCAGAGAGCAGTTATTAATGGCTCCCAGTCCTGCTGGAAAGGTATAACAAGTGGGGTTCCACAGGGGTCTGTTTTGGGACCGGCTCTGTTCAATATCTACATCAACGACTTAGATGTGCATGCAAGTATGCTTATTAAGTTTGCAGACGATACCAAACTGGGAGAGATTGCAACAGCTTTGGAGGACAGGGTCAAAATTCAAAATGATCTGGACAAATTGAGAGAATGGTCTGAGATAAACCGGATGAAGTTCAATAAAGACAAATGCAAAGTGCTCCACTTAGGAGGAATAATCAGTTTCACACATACAGAATGGGAAGAGACTGTCTAGGAGAGTATGGCAGAAAGAGATCTAGTCATAGTGGACTACAAGCTAAATACGAGTCAACAGTGTGATACTGTTGCAAAGAAAGCAAACGTGATTCTGGGATCTATTAACAGGTGTGTGTAAACAAGACACGAGAAGTTATTCTTCCGCTCTACTCTGCGCTGTTAGGCCTCAACTGGAGGATTGTGTCCAGTCTGGGCACCGCATTTCAAGAAAGATGTGGAGAAATTGGAGAGGGTCCAGAGAGAGCAACAAGAATGATTAAAGGTCTTGAGAACATGACCTATGAAGGAAGGCTGAAGAACTGGGTTATTTAGTTTGGAAAAGAAGAAGACTGAGAGGGACATGATAGCAGTTTTCAAGTATCTAAAAGGGTGTCATCAGGAGGAGGAGAAAACTGGTTCCCTTACCTCTAATGCTAGAACAAGAAGCATGGGCTTAAACTGCAGCAAGGGAGATTTAGGTTGGACATTAGGAAAATTCCTAACAGTCAGGGTAGTTTAAACACTGGAAAAATTGCCTATGGGGGGGGGGAGGTTGTGGAATCTCCATCTCTGGAGATATTTAAGAGTAGGTTAGATAAATGTCTATCAGGGATGGTCTAGACAGTATTTGGTCCTGCCATGAGAGCAGAGGACTGGACTTGATGGCCTCTCGAGGTCCCTTCCAGTCCTAGAGTCTATGAATCTATGAATTACTGGCACACGAAACCTTAAATTAGAGTGAATAAATGAAGACTCGGCACAGCACTTCTGAAAGGTTGCTGTCCCCTGTCTTATACTATGTGGTCTGAGAGCCAGTGGAGAGCTGTCTGTTGACATGGTGCTAGCTTGCCAGCTGCAAAAACGTTTTAAGACAGCAACAAATATATTAGTGTGGATGTTAGGTGACTACAAATAGGATGGAGGTGGTCTGCCCAACTGTGAATGGGAGCGAAAATGTCCATTAGACAGAAACAGTGTCTGTTCAAATGTGGTCAAGGGGCAGAAAAGTTTGAATACCCCATATCTAATAGGTGTCTTTCATCTCTATGATACTATGTGAATTGTAAGATTTTATCTTCTGCCTAATAAAGTCAGCAAAAATGATCACACTTCGGTAAAATAACAAAATTTAGTACCAACTACATACTGTGCCTGTTTATGCCCACTTTTTTAATATGTATAAAACACTTGATTTTCATATCTTCCCCCCCTTCCCCTCCGTATTAGAGTTGAGATTTAAAAGTAGTGACCAAAGTTTAGTAGGGCTAGCAGCACATAGGATAAAACTTTACTTTGGAAATCTTACCTCATCCCCCTGAAAACACACACACGGGCTTCTGTATCACTGAAGTATCTTTCAACACTTTTTTTATAGTGATTTGGCTTCACTTGTTTTTTATTGTGGGTGAGTGGCAATGATTTTCTGAATGGTTATTAATCCAGTCTTGGGATCATTATATGCAGAAGAGGGTACGCAGTCTGTTGGGTATTTGCATCATTTTCTGTTAGTATTTTCTCGGTGAAGCGTACTTTAAAAAGTATTAAATCCTCCCAAACTTGTTCTACCCTTTTCTGCAATTATTCTAGGCTAATGCCATTGGGAGAGGAGCCAAGTCTGTGCGTGAATTTCTGGAGAAAAACTATACTGATGAAGCCATTGAAACAGATGATCTGACCATTAAACTTGTCATCAAAGCTCTTCTTGAAGTAAGTCTGATTCAACAACCTGCTGGCAGTTTCCTCTGTCTGTGTGCTTGTGTGTGTGTGTGTATATATAATGCTGCTGTTTCTCAAGTATACCCAGTTCATTCACCATAAGTCACCCATGACTTCTAGAATTTATCAAAAATGGTATTTTCCATTATAGTCTGAGGACACTAGATACTGGCTGTAGGATTGAGCTACAAAACACTTCTTAAACAACCGATTTTTACCAGGACTATATGTAATAATCTACCAGTTTCCTTGTGAAGAATAATTTTTTTTAAAAATCAGACTTAAGCTTTGGATATTGGCGCAGACATTCATTCTGAACATACTTAAACAATGTGCACTAGCTTATTCCTTGTGTTCTGTTGTATGCACTTAGAACTTGAGCTAAGTGAATAACACTACAATTCACAGTGCCTTGGACTTGTAATTGGTGGAAGCGTGCATAATCTATGCACTGAGTTGGAGTAGAGTTCATTAGACTGAACAGGCTTATTATTTTCCAGTGCTAATATTTGAAATGAAATACACAGCTCTCTGAGCTAACGGAAAGAGAAATTTAAAGTTCCCATCAGTGACTCTCTTAGGGAGACTTAATCAGAATTGATATATGGAATAGAATTTCTCATTCTAAACCTTTCAACTTTTTGACTACTTCAGGTTGTGCAGTCAGGTGGGAAGAACATTGAGCTGGCCGTTATGAGAAGAGATCAGCCACTCAAGGTAACTTTTGTCGTTTCAATAATATTGTTCACCTTCACTACTCCTCTGATGCTTGTTTCTGTACTGCTCTCCATGTAGAATTCCCATTGACTTCTACAGCAGCTCTCCATTCAGGGCAGATGCAGAATTGTATTTCTAACTAATACGAAGGCAAAAGAAGCTTCCAAAACAGCTCGGCATGTTCAGAGTATTTGTGTTTGCTTACAGACAGACACTCACCCCTGCACAATATTACACTATTGACTTAATTTTCTCATCAGAAGTAGATCTTTCACATTCCAGTAAAGTCTGTTGGTATCTTAAGGGTCACCTATGTTTTTTTTTTTTTAAAGATTTTAAGTCCTGAAGAAATTGAGAAGTATGTTGCTGAAATTGAAAAAGAAAAGGAAGAGAATGAAAAGAAAAAACAGAAGAAAACATCATGATGACTGAAATCCAGTTGCATAGCTGCTTGTTTTTAATTCAAATCATGGGTTATTCTGTATAGAGATGTAGGCATTCCATTTATTCATACTGTGCCCCTCTGAGACCTACAATAAACCTACTGATTTTTTTTAAGCTTTTTATTTTAAATAAATCTACTTGTTCCTTGGATTTTAAACTAGGCTCATGCAGCTGGTTACAATAGAGTGATAGTAATCTATTAAAAGGCACAAAGGTATCTTCACACCTTTCTTATTTATAATCTCTTGAACCCTGCCACTGATGATCTTGTTCAATAGTTATTTTCCACCATCAATCCTGCAAACTGGCTTGCTCATAATCCTAGATTGCTATCTCATAGCATAATTATAAAGCCATAACAGACAGGTCCCAACGCAGTGGTTCTTTTTCTCATTTGACAATACTCCTAATTTTACAAAAGTTCCTCATACGTGGTAATATAAATTAAAGGTATATTTGACAAAGTCATTTCTGTAATAAAAACAGTCAGCTAGGCTGAATAGATTTAACTGCTGTATCAGCAGAGCAAGCACTGTAACACTTCAGTGTTGTGAAAGCATGTAACATGCTAGAGCAAGCTTATGTTGTGGATTTGACCCTCATTTTGAAATAATGCAAGTTCTACTTATCTGAATGTGACTGGAGTAAACAAGCGACTATCCTGAATTGCCTGTTAGTGGATTTGTAGACCAATAATAGCATTTCTGTATTTAAATAGCTGCAAAAGTTTTTTTGCACATGATGCAATAATAAGCATCAAATGTTTTCCAGAAATTGATTCTCAGTTACTTAAGGCCAGTCAGTCTCTACTTCTGAAACGGAGCTGAGATTTTCCTCTAGTTCCTTACTACTCTTCCCTCTTTATCTATTCCCACTGTAGTTCCAGCAGCGTTCATATAGTCTGCTCAACTTTTCAGGCCAAGTGTCCACTTTTTCCATTCTTGTACAAGCTCAGCTCAGTTATATCCTCTGCCCTTCTGAAAGCGGTGTCCTTAGAAATATGTCGTGATGTTGAATGTCCATGTGTGCAGCCACCACCCATCAAAACCATGCCATCATCATTTATGAAAGCAGCTTATTACACAGACTAATGAGCAATCATTGATTGCTGTGTCCCTCAATCCACTAAGTACCTAATGCAGCCCTGGAAAGAAACTTGTGTTTAAACAAAGTCTATAGGCACAGGTGACAAGGTGGACTGAATGAAATACATTTAGAGACAGAAAGAAATGTCTGCTTAAGTAATAAAGGGTATTTTATTTCAGAGAGGAGAACAGCTCTATTCATATACTTCTATTTATAAAAATCACCTCTAGAAAGAACAGGAAGATAGCTCATCTTATTCAGGGTGATGTTCCATCAAGTTACTTTCAGTTCTGTCTGAATAGAGCATGTTTTCATACATTTTTCATAACAATGCACTACACAATTGGGTATAGAAGTAATCTTGTTGTTTTAATGGCACATGAACAAATGAGTTCTAAATTAGGAACAATAGCATTTGTAGTGTTTGCCCAGTAAATGGAAAATAAAACTCCTCTCCCTCCACAATGCAATAGGGAGTAGCAGTTTAAATGAAGAAAGAGGAAAACAAGTGAGTGCCTCAAAAATGGAGGTGCAGGGACCAGAGAACTGTCTTTTTACATTGATCATAAAATGCAGCTGTTCTTAAAACTATTACCTGATCCTGCAACCCATTGTGCAGTCAACTTGTAGAAGTACAGAATGAGAACTTAAGTTCTCTGCGGAACACCTTTAACAGCAATATTTGCTACAGGAGGGGAAGTGAGGCTTGTTTCTTTGACACAAAGGCCTAAAATGCACTTGAAAATAAAAACACATGAGATTTTTTTTAAAGTCAGCCTTCAAGAAGTTATGCACCAGCTGGAAATTCCTGGTGCAAGATAATGTAACCACATCTTGGTGTCACCAACCATCTCTGCTTGCTAGGGGAATCCCCACCACAGGGGCTGCAGAGCCAATCTCCACTCCTTGAGCAGTCTAGTAACACAAAGGCAATGGAGCAGGTTGAAAATCCTACCCCCCGATAACACTAGATAAAGGAAACTTGAATTAAAGATTCAATACCCAACTCATTCAATTAGTGTTAGGGATGGTTTACAAACTTCCACCAAAATAATGTGACTTGAAACCCATTAAAGTAATTGTGTGCAAGACTGTGTAAACATTCATCTTGGAGTAAAAAAGGGTGATTAAATTCATGTTAGCTAAGGCTGGTTTGTTACTGACCTTAGCTAAATTGACTAACCCCTTAATGCTGAAGGGTCCAAAACTGGATTTACAGCAAAATCTGTTTCAGGAAGCTAACTGAGTTAAAGTCTGCAAGTTGTACGTAAACCACCTCTTATAGCTCACAACCACCATGGTTTAAGAGCTTCCCTGGGGGTTGTTCAGAAAACCAGGACAGACCAAACTTGAAATTCTTGATCTATCTAAGGTAGAAACATGAGCAAAAAAAGTTTGGTTCTTAACCAACTTCCCCACACCACTGACTCCTTCAAAAGAAAAATCCTTTGCAGGGTACCTGTGATTGCTGTTGCCTGCACAAGTGAAAGGGCTACATACTTAAATACAAACCATTTTATGAAAAAAAATGCCTCTGTTGCTGAAAGACAATCATCAGTGAGAGGTTCCAGCTAACCTCTCTTCACTCCCTCAGTTCAGAGGCTGAAGGATGATTAGCTGATGCCTAGCTCCAACCTCCAGCCATTGGAGCGTGTTAGACCTTTCTCTGCTAGATTGAAGAGCCCATTATTAAATAGTTACTCTGCATGTAAGCACTTAGACTGTAATCAAGTCACTCCTTAACCTTCCCTTTATTAAGCTAGCTGAATAGATCATACTCCTAGAGTCTAGCCTGGGGTCCCAAACATTTTGCCAGCACAACCTCCTTTGACTGAGTTATTTCCTTCTGGCACCCCAGACAGAATGGAGGATGCTATTTTGTAGAGCTAAATAGCATCCTCTGCACAGCATGATGTCACATGCACTGCATGTGAGAGCACATCCAACTTCAGGCACCAGCCCAGCAAGCAGCCATGGGAACACAGCATAAGGCACCTAAAGTCACTCAGCACATGGTGCTAGTCTAGGTAATCCTGAGTGTATGTCACCATGTATAATTAATAAGGAACAGAGCTGCTAGCTCATGCTTTGAACCTGTGTCTAATCCTCCTGAAGCTCAAAGGATTCCTAACACACTTTTTAAGTTGGGTTTTAACATATGTACTGCTTTGGGACTATTATGAGTTTAGCTACTCCCAGTGAAGGGGCTAAAGATAGCTAGTGAAGCAATGCTCCTGAGTACATACAGTCTTCAGTCTGTTAGCTGTGGAAGAGAGGACAGCCTGTGGGGGTTGGGGAAGCTGGTACTAGCACTGTGCTTTAAGTGATCTGAAGGATGGTAGTAGCTATTGGTATTATTAGCATGGTGTTGCTTAGTGACAGCAGGCTTGAGGGGAGAAGGGTAAACAGTTATGGATGAAATCTAGTCAAATGAGTAGGTTCAGATCCTGAAGTAAGACGGCAGCAGTTAACAGAATTTAGTAATTTTAGAGAGGTACAGGCCCCCCCTCAAAAATGGTTGTAATTCTAGAGGTAATAGTGAAGTCATCTAGCCCACTTTCTAATACAAAATGCAAGAAAGCTAGGGCCAGCTGCCTGACATGTACAAATTTTGCATTTAGATAAAGCAAAACCCTGTTCTGGGGCATAAGTACATAGTGCAGTGACCTAGTAAGTAAAATAATCCATATGCTATAACACAACAGTAGCAGATCTTATGCCAAATGATAAGACTAGTTCAACCACAAGGTGAAAGAATTAAAATAGGAATGATATGTAGATTCCCTCTTTTGAGCCAATGGCGTTAGTGCTAAGACAGAAGTTTAGCATAAGCCAGTCTAGGACAGTCATAGCTAAGCTTAGCTACTTCTTCCCCTTCCTTTTTAATCAAAGGAATTTGATCTGGCATGAGGTTCCCACTCCAGCGTATTTGCATAAAGATAAATAAATGTGATAACTGAACACTTCAGGCTAAGCTCACAGGAAAGCACGCAGGAGAGATCTTAGATTTGTATGCTGAAATAGTAATATTTGATCCCGTACAGAAAATAAGAGTTCAGCTGCTGCTTCTAATTGTTTCTCCCAGGAGAAGAGAAGTGCTGAAATCTTCATTTCCACTGAATCAAAAGAAGCAGCCATCCAAAATGAAGGAACTGAAGTATGAAGCTGTGGAGGAAGTACAGATTTATTTGTAGGGAAAAACTCAAAGTTAGATATTTCTGGCTGTGATTAACACCAAGCCCATCCTCCATTAGATATTAGGTCTCTGGCTTATTCAAATCAGAGGTTTCAGCCATTAAGCCACTGAACAACACTCCTGCAAACAACCGTTAGCCATTTACAGGAACAAAAATGGGAGACGTGTTAAACATGTACATGTTTATTTATTACAATTTACATTTCTCCATTGCAATGGGGCAGCTCTGTTCTAATTCTTAATGAAGTCCTAACAAAAATAAAGCCAAGCTTTTACAGTAACTTAGTCAATGCATAAATTAAAATTCTGGCTATGAAATGGGTTTAGTTATCAAAGTGCTTTTTCAAAAAAGTTTCCCATCAACCATGAAAGGAACACATGCCTAATAACTAAGCTTAACCCACTTATTCATGCAAATGAGTTTATAACCCCTCCTCCCAATTCACCCCACACCTCTAACAAAAGAACTATGTACAGTTGGGGGGGGTTAGAGAAAACAAATTAAGAACACCCATCTGATAAGCTTCATTACATGGGCTGCCCTTTTAGTTTAGGGAAAGCAACCTTCTATAGTGTTCCATAACAGAGCCTATGAGTGTACATAAAGCTGTTTGCAGTGTTTACGGTTCACACAATCTGGCACTGTTAGGGGCAATAAGTCATAAGCCATCCCTCAAATTGCTCCTTTTGAGAGGTTTCTCCATCTTTATTCTTGCTTAGTTTACAGGTAAGCTACTGCAAGAACATCTCCTGGAGTATTTCACACCACACGTAGGAGATCACTTGCTGTTCTAGCACTCTTATGAGAGGAAATACAGCATAGCACTCTTCCCTACATAGAACTCGGCTAGTTAGACTTTGGGCTTTTCCTCCAAACAGGACTTCAGAGACAGCCCCAAGTGACCGATTGTGCCATTGCATGGAATCATGCAGTATCCCTGAAAGAGTAGTGGACCTGCAAATAACTGTACACTTTTACACTATCACATGATCAGCAGCCACCCAGTATTCAAGTCACTATACACAACCCCTTCAGCAGCAGAAATCTGTACTTCCAGACACCACATGCTACCGAAGTTATGCTGCCTTAATGAGAGATCAGCAGCAGCAAAAAGGTACATTTGGTTGCTCAGAACAAACAAGTTAGCTGGTTTACTTCCAGTGAGCTTCGATTCTGTTTTAAAGAAAGTTAAAATAGCATGATGATCTTCATGATACAGAAAGGGAGTTTTTGTTTCAATGTCAGCAACTTTATAGAGTCCCAGAAAGAAGAACCATATTTTAAGTTGACCTGCACTTTGGGGGGAGGGAAAAAAAAAAAAAAAAAAAAAAAAAAGACTCCAAGAAGATAACCCTGAACACATTCCCGCTTCCAAAAATATTCCAGCTCTCAGATGCTGGTTCAAATTAATCTGAAGCCCAAAATACAAGCAGTAGTACATGAACTTCTGTCATTGACTTTCAGACAGTATACAAGGACTTCTTAGCCCACATTGGTACAGCAGTTCGTTTCATCCTATATACATAATTTTCATCTTCATGGCAGAGGAATTTAGAGCCTGCAGAGAAAGAGTATTAGGCATCAAATAAAGGAGACCAATCCCACCTCTTTCCCATCCATGCCCACAAAAACACCAGTCTGAGATTTGTTCCCCTGATCAAGCTACACTTGCAAAACACTGAGGTTGCATTTGTGATTTAGTGAGCTTTCTATTATCTTGAAGGAAGGAAGGGCCACTTTTATTCAGACTTGGTCAGAATGTCAACCCCAGCAAAGAATAACCATGAGCGGCACGACAATGATGTTAAGGCTGCTCTATCCTGATACCACCCAATATGACAAGAGGATGAAAAGTGAATCCATAAGGAATCACCTTTGGTCTGCTTGCAAAACTAGTAGCCCATGTAAAAACTGAGCAGCTATTTAGACAGCATTTGCCACAAAACTTGCCTCCATTACACTCTTCCAGTACCAGCTCTGAGAGTTGTTTGGTTTCGCCGTGCTCCTCCACTACCCCTTCCACCTCGAAATCCACCACGAAAGCTACGTCCACGAAGAAACCTGCCAGACACGCCAAATGTCTCCGTATTAAGCTTCCTTTCTTCAGCCCATGTTGTACGCCTGGAACTGAACAAGACTGCAGTCAGGCTTGAGTCAAGCATGACCATTATTCCCAAAAACTATCTTCTGAAAGTCCATCTCACTTGTGCAGGAGCGAAGAAATCATTTGTTTTACAGAGATCTAGAAAGACTGATATGCTGCACCCTTACTGCCTTGGACTGTCACACATTAGGGGACGGCTCAAGGGTCATATCTTGTTAGTTACCATTTCACCCCAACTAGAAGCAGGAATCACAAGTGCCTTAAAGGGACCGAACAGCAGTTTCCATAGTCCTGCAGTACCTGCCACCTGTTTTCCTGAAATGCTATGGTACCTTTAGAACAATTAAGTTCTACCAAGTTTCAATCATGACAACCAAGAAAGGAGTTCCTGTTTTAGACTAGCTTTAGTAACTAGAAAGCACTAGACTCCTCCTTCCCCACAAAAAGGGTAACTGTATATCACTACACTACTTATAGTAACTGTATGGAAGAATTATATTTCTTAGTTCCACTGTCAACAAATGAGACTATCGAAGTTGGGCTTGAGTGCAAAGTCTCATTGTTTAAAGATTCAGAATTACAGCAGCCCCTAGAATCAACCAAGATCAGGGCTTTTGTGCAAGCTGCTGTACAAGAACAGGTCCTGGACTCAAGAGTTTACAGTCTAAATAGGGGAAAAGTGTGCAAGGAAACCGATGAAGTGATTTGCCTAAGGCCCACACAAATTCAACAGCAGAGCCTGGATTAAGCATAAGAGGTCCAACTTCTACAACAGAGCTCTACTCTACACCTTTCCCTCTCCGCTCCCCCCTGACAGATAAAGGTGTACATTGATTACTTTGCACTATTTATATAGGAAGAAAGTGCAATTAGTGACTTAGAAGGATAAAAACGCAACTGTGAGCCAAGGAAGTGCAGCATACAGTAATGGGAGAGGGGGGTTAGAACTTCAGAAACAAGTTAAGGGCAATCTAGCCACCATCTGTCTGGTAAGGAGACAGGAATGGACAGGTGATCAGGGGATTAATTTTAAAACCCAAGAGAAATTTTTTAAACAGACATTTAAAGGACACAGTTTAGAGCCAATGTTCTAATTGCTTAATTTAAGGATTTTATTTATCTTTAGGAAATTCTAATGGAAGCATGGAACAACTTGGATTTAGACTTTCCCCTATAAACACTGCAGCACTTGTGCATGGAAGAACAAGCAGCAACTCTCCATAATCTTAATGGAATGGATTCAGGCTTGGAGGACAAACAGTAAAGACTAAGGGTATGGCTACACTTGGAAATGTGCAGCGCTGGGAGTTACAGCTGTGGTCGTACCAGCGCTGCAGTGTGGCCACATTTGCAGCGCTGTTGGGAGTGGTGCATTGTGGGCAGCTATCCCAGCATTCAACTGGCTGCAACATGCTTTTCAAAAGAGGGGGTGGGGTGGAGTGTGACAGGGAGCGTCGGGGAGACAGAGCGGATTTTTGGAGCAGACACTGAGCTCCCTGCCTTGCAAATTCTGCCCATTTCCCCCACCTCTCTCTCAATCACTCTTAAATGTAAAAAGGCTTCAGACCAGGTAAGCAGCTTCTGACTCCCTCCCCCCCACCGTGCTGTTTGTCTCCTCAAGCAAACAGCTGTGAACATTCCAAAGCCTCGGCTCGGCTCGCTCGCTGGAGCAAAGAGCAGCTGTGTTTGGTAGCTCCGGGGGAGTACCTTCCAGTTTGTTGTAGACAGGAATTCTGGGATACCTCTTAATACCCTGGAGGCCAATAACAGCGCTGGTGAGTATCCACACCTGATGAGCAGCGCTGCATCACCAGCGCTGGATTCGCTACACCCGTAGCAGACCAGGAGTACAGCCAGCGCTGCAGCCAGGGAGTTGCAGCGCTGGCTGAGCTTTGTAAGTGTGGACACCGAGTAAGTTGCAGTGCTGTAACCCCCTCAGCAGCGCTGCAACTTGCAAGTGTAGCCAAGCCCTAAGTGGAAAAACTTGGGTAAAGTAGTTTAAGGATATTTTAAAACAGTTTCTAGAATGTCTAAAAGATATTGTAGTTTATGTTATTCCAATAGTTCACCATTTTGATGTCTTGTGTTCAATCTAATATGCCAAAAGCATAACTTTAAGCACTTGTTCACATCTGAGTTTAAGTCAAGTGAATCCCACCCCTCCCCCCCAAAAAAGAAAAACCCCAAGACTGCAATTTGTTCTAAAATCAGATATCACTATTTGTAAGTTTACTAGTATCTAGTGAGCTGTCCAATTCTAGGGCCACATGCCTTCCCAAAGCCTAGTTACTCATCATCCAAAACTTCAGAATCGAAGAAGCCTTTCAAGATGCAGTGTTTCATTTATCTGTGTTCCTATAAATGGCTAGGCATTGCCTAGCATAGTGCTGGCAGTATATTAGAGGTTCTAAGAGGTGTAAGACAGACTGAGCTTCAGAAAGATAATTACCTGGATTTTAGTTCTGAAGAGATGTTGTCAAAGAAAGACTTCGATTTATCATAATAGCAATTGGGTCCAAGAAGGTCTTCATCTGCATTGCCATCACTCTGAGTTGCTACTCCAGGATCACTCTTTTCTTCACCTGCCTCAGCTGTGTCATCTGAAGACAGAAGATGAATTACACTTTCTTGCTGCGTATACCGAAGAGCCATCAATTTCTTCCTCCCTCAAACTAGATCTGAGATTCTTCCCTATTTTAATCAATCACAATTTCTCAGAGCAAGAGGTGGTCTGGTTTATACACCATCCTTAAAATTAGTAAAGCCACTTACATTTAATAAAAAGACAAACCTTTAAAGTTCAGTTTCTTCTTGAATTCTTTATCAAGTTCCTCTCGGTTGAACTGTGCATTTGCACTTTCAAAATCAAAGTCACCTTCAAACTTTATTGTGTTTTCCTTCACAGTGGCTGGTCTATTTTGTCCTCTAGAACGGGTTCTGGTTCTCCTGTTTCCTGAAAGCAGGAGAGTTTAAACACTTGGTAACGCGTAGGAAGGTTAAATGACTTGGTCAAGGCCAGAGAAAACCAGGATTAGAACTCAGGAGTTTCTGGCTTCCAGTCCTGTGATTATGCCACACCTTTTTGAAAGAGACGTCTGAACTTCACTGTAGAAACACATTAGAGCAATATTTTAACTTTTCGGAAAAAACATTCTTGGAAGTCTAACTGTTAAGTTAGATTACTACAGCCAACTTTCCCTGATAGTGTTGCATTCAACTACTATAAAGATAATGCCAAGCAGTCGGTGGGGGGAAATATGAAACAAATTTTCCAAGGAATTTGAAGGAATTTCACCCCATAAATCCACACACATTGGGATATGTACAGATTTCAGGAAACCCACACAAGCCTAGAACCAGTTACATGGTTCTCTACAATACATGAGGAAGACAACTTAGATGAGTTGTGATAACATGATCTGGCTGGTTATGGCTACCTCACATCCCTTTTGAAGATCCTTACACAGTGTGAGGGGTAACCCATGTAAAGATAACAACAACAACGGATATCAAGTTTACATGAGTATACCGGAGTTTCAGGGGAGACGCAACAGATCAAGTCTCCCCTGGTATGTTCGCTATGGCTCTGTAAGGTTCTTGCAGAGGAACCGCTGGAGCTAAGGAAACATTACTTCTGCATGCCTGAATGCTCTTTTGGCTGTTTTGTTCCATGTATCCTCTTTATTTTATTATTGTTTACTATTAACGTGGTGCTGCTCACAAGCTCTTACATTAGCCAGTACTCTCAATTACATGGAGCAGAGAATTAGAGTTCTATAAGGCAGTTTGCATATTTAAGGTCAAGTTAGCCTACCCGATCTTCTCCTTTGAGGTCTTCTGTTTTCATCATTCACCTGGCCTTGAGTTTGCACAGGTGGTGACTGAACTGTATCTACAAAGAAACAGGGAAAGGAAGACCGTTTCTAACCCAAGCATATAAGAATAAAGTTAACTTTCAACTTCTAAGGTATGCTGTCTTATCCAGCAGGCTTAAGGACTGTTGTAAGTTCCTTCAGAAAAATGTTGAAGTAAGCCCTACCAAATACCATTTGAAAACAAGACTTTGGTAATACCATTTGTCTTACTACTTTGTGGAATCTGCCTTCCATTGCGTTGGATCCCGGAAACTACTTTTGCTGGGGGTGGCTTTTTTTGATTCATGTTATCAACTGGACCAGTCTGAACAGCCTGCTCCACCATGGGGCTTTTGCGAACTGGGGGAACCAATGGGAAACCAGTACCTGGAAAAACAAAGAGATGATTACAATAACTAGTTTTTAGTTGCATTCTAGGAATTACTGTGTGAAAAAATTACAACAGTGCTCATGAACCCCAACTACCTCCATGATCAAAAACAGATTTCAATACCTGTGCAGAACCTCCTAGGCACTTCCATTATTCTGCTATGGGGGTTTGGTATGCGTCTCACTACACATTTGAGTAACTGTTGGCATACAAGTTTTGGCCCATGAGCTCAGGTCCATAAATCAAGTCAACAATTTTACCCTTGAAGAATGCAAGTTAACTATTATGATAAAGGAGCAAATTGGTAAGGACAAAGTTAGGCATATCAAATTAAGATGTCACTATATATGCAATAAGCTTCCAAAATATACAAATTCCCATTTCTCTTCATTAGCTATTCTTGTCTGTGTATGATTTTACAGAATAAATATATTTTTTTACCTAAAAGAAGCTTGCTTCAGACTTTTCCTGAAAGTACTTCATTTTCAAAACAGTTGTGAATGTCAGTGTGCATATTCTTTACTGCATCAATAGCTTAGTCTTACTGTACACAGCTTTTTGATATGCAGAACCAGATTAATGTGGCATCAGTGTCAGATCTATTGTTAAAATAAATGTTTAATGGCTCTACTAGTTATGGTCCATCAAGTATGAGTCATGTTTATATGCATTTGGAAGTCCTTCCATAAGGATACTACATCAAGCAGTTTGGTACTGTTAAACTACCAAGAAAACCCAGAAACAAGCTGAAACTAGTCCAGTCTCAATGTTTCCTAGATATTAAAGCACACAGTATAGGAGTTAGAGAGTAACATTTCAACCTTAACCAACCTCCTGGACTTTTGTTTCAAGACCTTTTTTCACACTATGACACAGTTAGGCAGTTATATCAATGGTGTGAAGTACAACAAGCCATATTAGAAAGTTAAAATAAACCTTCAGACAAATATTCATTCCCTATGGTTGCAAAGAAGTTTATGTTGGGTACTTTGAGACATCTCACACAATTCTTTATATGAACATAAAATCTGATGAACAGAATGTTAGGTAGTTTTGCATAAGTGAGGAGAGATATTTGCTTCCATGCAACAGGTTCAGTTTAAGATCAAGAAATGCATTACATTACACAAGCCAAGCCATTGCTTATTTTAGTGCATCCTGAATCTGCATTCTATTTCTAGAATTCTCTATTGTGCCACATACTAATCTAGTACACACTTAGGACTTTCACACAAATAAACCAGAAATACCACCCTTAGAGTATGTCTAGAGATTAAGCCTTCCCTGTAGTTACTATCAGCAAGCATCATTTTGAAGCGTACTTTAGTTTGATCTTTGATATGGTACAAAGAGATAGATATGGGCCAAAAAGAGGGGGGCGAAGCTACACATGTTTGCTTTCCAACTTGACCCAAGCATTTAAGTGTGGATTATAAGCAGATTCATGACAGCTACCTGCACACCTGAACTGTACCCACACTATCTGCCCTGAAAACACTGCAAAGCTCTTCAATCTAGTTTTCCCTTCATCCTACTTTTGAACTGGATTCGCTATAGTGCATAAAATTTAAGATCAATCAACTGTCATGTCTTTGTTCAGATATGATAGTTTCCATGAATGCAGATTGTCAAACAAAAGGCTCAATCAGTAAAGCATGAATACTGCATTCATGCAACACCTACTGAAGCAGAGAGCTATTTACAGTGGCCCATGTCAAGTGTGGAATGCATTAAAAAATTCCTTTCCAATTAAAATAAATACTTGAGCCTTCTCCCATTTGTTAAGGACCTAGCTAATTAGCAGTTACTAAGTTTGGGGTATCATAGCCCTACCCAGAAGCAAAATTTGTATCTGCATCTGAGCCACAAAAATGATCTGTGGATATCCACAGATACAAAGCAGATATCCATGGATTTGCAGGGCTCTAAGCATCATTCCTTCCTCTACTGAAAGGAAAGGTTCATTTCATGCCATTCTGTAAGCTAGCAATAAATATCTATTATGTCCCGACAAGCAAACACCTTCTGCAGCCAGCCTTCCCTACAAAGACTAACCACTATCCTATACTTGTTCACTTTCCTCAGCCCCCCCAATCAGTTCTTCTAGGGTATCAGTAAGCCAGAGCTCTAACAAATGGTCAGAAACAAAGCAAGAACTAAGAACAATGTATCAGTTTTTGCTACAGTTACACATAAGTAGTCATTTTGAGAGGGTTAACAAGCAGAATAGAATGTTCTGCAAACACCATGCAGGTTCTTCCAAATATTTGGAGTCCTCAAACTGCTGTTACCCTTGGAAGAGAGCTGATGTGGCTCGGAAGACATGTCAGGCTCTGAAACAGGTTGTGGAGACGGAGAAGAGCTAGGGCTGGAAGCAGCTGCTGATGTTGGAGGGCTTACCAGTTTCTCTAAAGAGACAGAGGGGAGAAGAGAAAGCAAAAAAGGTACACAAATAAGGCAAGGTAGTTGAGACACTGAGGACTTGGAAAGAGATAGATACAAGAAGTTACCTAGAATAGTATTGAGATGCTACATATTTGGAGTCCTTTCCTATGGTACTGAGAATTTTCTTTATCAGCGTGCAGAATATGCAGGGTATCAAACTAGAAACAGACTATGTCCTCACTGAGCCAATAACCAAATGTTTAAGCTTATATGTATAGTACTTTCAAATAGATGCTATTAGACTCATTTACTGTTCTTACTGTCTCTATAAAGACAAATTTCTTACTTTAATATTTTTACAATTAAGCCTCATTTCATAAGGCTGGTTGTTTTAACTGCTGACAGAAGATAGTCAATCAATTCAGAAAATGTAGTTATTAGTAACACTAAAGCACAAACCGTTGTGAAACCATGCCTTAAAGACGGGATACAATTTCAAAGAGCACATCAAGCTTTTACTCACCTAAACCTAAAGAAGCTGCATATTGCTGGCTAAGTAAAGAGCTGGCAGCAAGCTGGCTGTAGTGCTGCATGCCTCTAAATGGACTATAAGGCACATGTGGCTGGAAAGATGATGTAGAGGCAGAGCCCAGTGAAGACTGCATAACAAGAGAATAGTGTAAGTACATTTTCACTTACAGTTTCTGAATTCTTGTATTTCCTGTTTCTCCACTATCCTCACAGTTAGGGATTTAGTGCTTTTAAGGTATTAAAAGTAACAAGACTGTTTAAAATGTCAATTTATGAAAATATTTAAAGATAATTGACCCAGGTGAAATTGCTGTGTAAATTAAAATCTGGACTGCTTACTAGGTTCAGTGCTGCAATACTCTGGCCACAAAGACTAAAGGAAGTACTGGGTTGAAAACCAGTGTTTCCACTTGAATGATTACAGTTCTTGGAAACATTTACACTGACCTTTAGTTTTTTTAACACCGTCTTTTAACCCGAAGACTTGTGGTTTAGGTCAAGCTTTGAATTGCAAGTATTTTACCTCAAAACTTTCTACCACCATTTCAAGTTGAAATTCTTACTTGGACAATGGCAGGATCCTGAGGCAGAGTATGTTGAGCTTTAGGAGGCTCACATACAGTAATGTCTTTGATGTCACTTCCCCGGAAAATTATGTATTCATAAATCTCTTCTCTTGGAGGAGCAGGTCTGTCTGTGGGACGGTCTTCAGTACCAAATGACCTCACTTCAGCATTTAAGAGAGAAAGTAGTAGATATTAGCCTCTATTAGTACTGCAACTTGTTTCTCCAGCACTATATAGTTTCTGGTGAAGTTTAGCTTTATGCCATAGCAAAGGGCATGTACTCAAGGCTCTAAGGATCCCTGCTATATTTAACATACATATACACACACAACTCCCACCCCCAGAAGTCAGGTCACAGTTAGAACGAACAACTCCTGAGCCCCCCCACACATCTGATTTTTCCAAAGCCCATCTAACAGTAGTCCATGTAAACAGATGATCCTTAAAGTCAATGACTTGCGCTATTTGGTATTGATGAAGCCTGTTTCTAACATGAGCCGCCACCACCCCCTTACCTCAGACTGCTCTACTGTCAGCCTCTTAAACTGAGGAATCCAGCCTGAGTTCCTCCAACCACAACTGTGGCAGAATAGTACAAGAAGAGGGGCTGTCTCAGCCAGCAAGTCCCAACTACAGCTGAGTAAATAACGGACTGTTTTGTTCGCTGGCAATGCCAAAAAATTAAATAGTTTGGGGTCAAACATTCTCATTTGCTGAATCTTTCCAAAGAGACAAAAACATCTGATTGATCCCCAGCCACAATCTGGGCAATGTGTCAAAAGCAAAGGAGAACTAGGTTCACATCACACCTAGAGCAGCAGCTCTTTTATAACCTTTAGTCCAGTGGTTTGGATACTCACCTGGGCTGTTCTTACAACTGTCACTGGAATAGGGAAAAAGCGAGGCTGACTCTTGTCTGGTGGTTAATGCCCTCCCCTAGAATGTGAGATATTCAAGTTCTAGTTCCTGCTCCAATGACTAGTGTGTTTAGTAAAAAAAGTGAACAGCTGCTACACAAGAGACTGAGACAGCCTCATATCAGAATCTGTCATAGCCCAGTGGCAAGGCCACTGGCCTGTAATGTGGAAGACAAGTTAAAAATCTCTCCTCCTACCCCTACAAGTATTTTGTTAAGAATTTTCCTTTGCTTTTGGCAAAAAATGCCCCTCCCCTCAAAAAAAGTCAGGTATAGTTGAAACAAAACATTTTGTTTTGACATCAAGATGGAGGTTTTTTAAAAAAATTACTTGGTCACAACTGTTTGATGAACTCAACACAAATTCACAAATACTTCTGGTCAATCCAAAATTGTTTTTCACAGAACAAGTTAATCAAAATAATTTCACCCAGCTCTAGTCCCACTCCATTTAAAGCTTTAGAGTTCAAACCATGACATTATATTTAATTTTTCATGAAAGTGTGGTAGGTACAGGTAAAGCACAAGTTAATACACATTATTCACCTCTCTCCATTCCCAGAGTGGAATGTCACTGATTTCATGATTAATACATATACTGCCTGCCTTACATCTTAAGCAAAGAACTCAAACACAGCTTAACTACATTTTGCAAACACTGCGCTATCACTAAACTCCAAAGTTGCACTGAATGGACTTCTGGATTTCCAGTTTCTTGAAGCTCAGACTAAGATGTTGCTCATATTTGAGCAGGACTAGTGTCATTCTCCTTACAGGTCAGTGCAGAGCACTACATGTGCCACATCCTTGGACCAGGAGTAGGACACTAGTAACTGATTAATGCTCCTCTCTGTTCCAGCAGTGCCGAGTCTGCAAAAGCCTTTTAAGGTACCTCAACATCACAAGCTAAGGGTGCTCTGCGATCTGTACAGGCTGCCCATCATTCTCCAGGTGGAGTTTAACATGTTTTGATGTGTAAAAGCCTAAATGGCCTGAGACCAGCCTATTTGAGGGACTGCCTCTCCCCATGCCATACTGCTGTATCGGCAGTCAGCAAAGGCTACCCAAGCTGGATCCCCTCAGAGGTAGCAGCTAGCAGGGTGTTCTGTGATAGCTCCAGAACTCTATAGTTTGGTTCTCCCTTGGTTTGAAATAGCCCAAATGTGGTGACCTTCCAGGCATGCTACAAAAAAAATGTCAGTTTGAGAAAATTGAGAGTATACCTCTACCTCAATATAATGCTGTCTTCGGGAGCCAAAAATATCTTACCGTGTTATAGGTGAAACCTCATTATATTGAGCTTGCTTTGGTTCGGAGTGCTCAGCCCCCCCCGAGTGCTGCTTTACCACGTTATATCTGAATTTGTGTTAGATCAGGTCGTGTTATATCGGGGTAAAGGTGTATATGTACCAAAAAGGTAAGGGAATGGGAAAGGAGTTTTTATAGATGTCTGGGTTAGTTCCTGCTGACATGATTATTTCTGTACTGCTAAGATCTTACCGTTCTGTCCAATGTCCTAGGTGTCCTAACATTTTAGAAGTCTGTTATTGCAAATCTTTTAAATGGACATTGCTAGCTATCTGCAATTTGAGAGATTCTTTCTAGAGTTCAAAATGCTTCTCTACTTCTCCAAACAAATCAAGATCTTATTTATGAGCTACACTTCTGTCACAATGGCATGGGTCTAAATATGACTGCAGCACTATTATTGTGATCAGGCATCAGAAAACACTTGACATAAATCCTGTAATTTAAGGAATCTTAGTCTTAGCAAAAAAGCAAAATTTGATTTGAAAAAACCTATAAAGTAGCATTTTAATAACGGAATATGAATCTGCCAGTAAAGAAATTAAGTTACAACACAGATGGCAATATGCTGCAGGCAGTGCACCAAATTAAAAGTGACCAACATCCAAAATATTAAGACTTATAGCTTTATTTCTAAGGCAAACAGCATGTATTTTTCCCTACTAATTTAATACATATGAAGACATTCTTCTAGTACAGAGGTCCTGTGAAAGGCACTCCACTTAAGCTCTGAAGTAGTGAGTGCTAGGTGGAAAACAAAGGCTACAGAAGAGACTGCTGTATCCCACTCATTACAAAGGAGGCTCTGAATCAGCAGTGTTGATAGGACATGGGTAAAAAAATTGCATTTGTGTATATATGGATGCTAGGACTTCTGCTTAAAGGAGCAAGCAGCCACAGCCCTGCTGTTTCAGCTGACAGCCAGCCATGTTGGGATCCAACTGAATTCCATTCTCTTCTCCCAGCTTCCTTACATACAATCTGTTACTCAGGCTTTGTAAAGGATGTGATGAAGTACATAGCTTTAGATACATGTATGCCTATGTGGAGGTCAATCCCGAACGGCTACATCTCAATATTTGAAGTTAGTCAGATATCTGAAATTCAGAATAACTAACTAAGTAGGTTTCAAACATCCAAGTTAGATTTTCTTTATCCATAGTCTGGCACACAGGGACTGTGGACCAAGAAAGACTGTCTGGATCCCCTGAATGCTTCCCACTATTGAAAGATGAAAAGATGAGATCCTTGAATCTGATGCAGTAAGAGATTGCTAGAGGAAGGATTAAAGTTTGAGAAACAGGCAGAGTTCAATGATTTTAGAAGTAACATTTTCAACAGACTGGAGAGGAAGAAGTGATGATGAGGAAAGTTATCCATTACAAAGGCATAGTCTTCCCCCCCCATGAGGAAAATGAGGAAAGGGTGAAATGTGAAGATAGAGAAAGCAACAAAATTAAAGATACAAGGAAGAGACAAAGAAAACCAAAGCTCACACTGAGACAAGAGGCTGGAAATACAAGAATAGTGGCATGAGGATTAGAAAAGCAGCATAGAAAAAATCTGGTTTGAGAACTGTATGAGATGGCAAACAGAACTAAGATTCTAGACAGAAGCAAGTTTGGGAGTCACTTATTTTCATCTACCACCTACACAAGAGACAGCCAAAGACTAGGAGAGAATCAAGATCAGTATGCCCAAGGGCAGATAGCAAAAAAGTGAAGAAGCAGTCTGCAAGATAGGAGAACCAGAAAAGCCCAAGTGTCACTCAGGTAAACAGACTGAGGATTAATTATCCATATGATTTAAGGACACTGCACAAGAGATTACTATTTCAGAGCATTATTCAGTTTGAACTTAGTCCAATTCTTGATCACAAGTATTAAAATGAAGAACCAAGCTTTAGGGTTTATATATTTTACGCAAAAATGTAATAGAAATTTAGATTCCTCTATTTCACTCTGATCTGTTATTCACCCACTCCAAACACTGCAGAATTATTTTATCATCCAAATATATGAAGTAGGAGAATAAAAATCAATTCAATTGTTAGAACAGAATTATGACTAAATTATTGTAAGAGAAAGAAGTGGGGTAGTTTAAGATTAACAGGTGAACTTAAGATACTAGCAGCGCTTCCACATATTTTCTTCACAAAAGAAGCTGAATTACTGCACTATGTTTGAGAAATTAAACAGGAGTCCCAAAAAGGCCTTGTAATATTCCTACCAGCTTCCAAGTAAGGTGCAGTATATCCAGCATTTAGTTCTCTTGTGAATATTTGATTTTCTTGCATTTGACCATTTGCTCTACAAGCCAAGATCACTATACTATAGGAGGTAGCTCTGGCACTGTAAAGTAATTAATCAAATGCTGAATCATGAAAGAGGCCACAGCTAAGTGAACCAACCCCGGCTGTAATTAATGCTTTGCTCCTCAGTCTGCCTCCGCACTTGAGCTTGGGCAGGTTGGTATTTCAGAGCTGGAGTCAGCCATCCCCAGACTGAAACAAGATGCGAGGTCCCTGGGGCTTTCGCCAGAGCTCGCCTGCAGAGCAGCTTAGCTCCAGCTGCTGCCTGTTTACACCTCCCGGGCCAGGAGGCTCGGCTCATTGTTCAGACGTGTGGGGGGCGAAGGAGCATCCCAGACACGGGAAGAGACTGAACATGGACTGAAGTCGAATTCCAGGCAACAGCGGGAGAGCGCAGCCTCGGAGCCGCGGCAGGGAGACGCTGCCGGGGCCCAGAGTCCGAGTCCGAAGGTGGCCAGCCACGGCAGGTTTCCCGGCCCCAGCGGGCCCAGGCACGTCGTTCCGCAGACCCCGCATCGCTGCCCGAGGCGAGCCGACGCCGAGAGTCTCCGCTGTCTCGCCCCGCACCAGGCGTCGGGTCCCGCCGACCCCGCCCCCACCCAATTCTCCATCGAGCAGCGGGACGGATGCCCAGGCCCGACTTCGCCGTCCCCCACAGGGCCAGCCCCGCTGTGGGGAGAAGCCGCCGCCGTGAGGAGGATGCCCGGCCCGGCCGCCCCTCACCTTTGGCCAGCGCCACGGTGGAGTTCTCGGTGTCGATGGTGTAGAGGATGCCCTCGTAGCGGATCTGCGCCTTGGAGATGAGGCTGATTTTGCTCCCGATGTAGGGGGTGCCCGAGCTCATGGCTCCGCTGGGGCAGGCCGCGCGGCCTCGCGAGGGGCTGAGGAGAAAGCGGCGGGTGGCTCCGCTCGGCGGGGTAGGCCCTGGCTAGACGCGGGGGAGAGGCCGCTCAGGTAGCTGCACGGCCAGCCCCGACTCGCCCCCTCACACACTGCAGAGTCGGGAGCCCCGCTAGCGCCGTCTGCGCCTTATATAGGGCTGGTGCGAGAGCGCGCATGCGCCTCTCTCCGTGACTGACCAGACACGGTCAGACGAGAGTCACGTGATGCTGCTGGCAGTGGGTGCCACGTGCGCCTGCTCCTTGCGCCGCGGGGCAGAGAGCGCGGTCAGGGACCCGCCGTCTGACCTCGCTCCGATGCAGGCGCAGGGCAAAGCGTAGCGCTGTGCAGGAGCCCACGGTCAGCATGCAGTCCTGCAGCGGCCACCCGCCCGCGCTCCTCCGCTCCAGGACCTCAGGGTCAGAAGCCCACCCAGCCACCACAAGCGTTAAACAATTACTAGTCAGGCCCCCCCCAGATCATGAAATTCTTAAGATGATACGTTTTGGGTTCTCTTTGTTTGCCTTCTGGTGGTTAAGCTTTGAGGTGACACTTGGGTCACATCCTCCAGCCTGTCTGTACAACCGCAAAGGCTAGACACTTCCTTCTGAAAATTTAAATTTTCATCTTTTGCCATCGCTCCAGAAGCTGCATCTTTAAGGATGCCACAAGACAGGCCATGAGATTACCAAACATAGCAACATGGACTGTAGGTAACTGGGCCCTGTGGACCCCATGCCAGCAGTGCACTCTGCTGTTGGGAATGCAGAGCACGCCACTTCCCACCGAGGGCCCCACAGTGTTCCCCTCCAGTTCTACAGCACAGCAAGGCCCTGAGAGCTCTGCAGTAGAGACAAAACAGAAGCCTCCCCCAGAGAGCTGCGGGGCCACAACAGGAAGACCTAAACGCCTCAAGGCCCTGGAGTACCTCCTTGCTTAGTCCTTCAGGATCCCAGTAGGCAGAGATTCCAGGGCTCTATAACGGGGTTCCCAAACCCTGCTTTGCCTCCAGCATTTATAATAGTGTAAAATACAAAAAAAAGTGTTTTTAATTTATAAGGGGGAGGGAGAGTCGCACTCATAGGTTTGCTGTATGAAAGGGGTCACCAATGCAAAAGTTTGAGGAACACTGTTCTATAACAAAGAGAACATGGACCTCACCTCCCCAGCCAAGGTCTGTAGTGACCCCCATGCTCCCTTCAATGCCCCAGTAAGCAGAGACCCACCCAGGGCCCTACAGCAGGAAGAGTCTGTCCCCTCAGGGATTGTGGTGCCTCCTCCAGTGCCCTGTAATATGGAGTGACCTACAATATAGAGTGCACAGATCCCTGAAAGGTCTATGTGATCCCCTTCCCTCCACAAGCTCTACAACAGGGAAAGGTACATTAAATGGCATGTACAGATTTCTTCCCCTTTCCCAAGGCACTGCAGTGCTGTGCTCCATGGCTTGGAGAGCAGTTCTCCCCCTTTATCACAGTGCTTTATGGTTGATATAGCATGGAGAGCAGAGACATCTCTTTTCTGAGCCTGGAATACACGCGCGCACATACACACACACATTACATTTTCACTGATGAAGCCCTGTAATTAAATGTAAAAATGGACAAAATGAAAAACCTGAATATATGTGAATATATGTGAATTAAAAAACAACATATTTGAAAATAAAAGTTGCTTTTAATTTTGATTAATGTTTTCTGGTATTAAAAACCTTTCCATTGATGTTTGGATTAGATTCCAATAACCTAGTTCTAAACAGAAGATATACCTATATTGAAGTACAACACGGCTGATTTTAAATACTTATATCCTTGAAAGATACCAATTAGAAACTTTCCTAAATGAGAAAATTCATTTAACTCTCCTATTTAAGGTGCATCTAACTGAGATCTCTGGAAAAGTTAAAACTGCAAAAAATAGGGCAAGAAGAAATAATGAAAATTTAATAATGAAGTCAGTTCAGAGGAATCGGGGGTGGGGCTCATTATTCTGTATGAGACAGTAGAGAAAATGTAGCCAGGTCTGGAGAACCAAGTATTTCCTCTTTCAGTCTGTGTCCCCAGTCTTCACAATACTGTTGATCTAATAGTCCTCATTTCCAATCTTACATATTTGTAGAAATGTGATGATGGCTTATGGGCCTCCAGTTTCTTCAGTCCACCTCCTTTTGTTTCTCACGAACATGCAGACATGAGAAGACTCTTGCCATTGTGATTCCAGCCTTCATGGAAACTTGTGATTCCAGTTTTCCATCCTGTACCAGAAAAAGTGATCACAGTAGTTTTAAACTCCCTATTTTAAAACAATAGAGAAGGAAAGACCATCATCATGTGTGGGAAATAATTAAGGTAAAAGGAATGGAACAAAGTGGCATAAGCTTCACACTGGAAGGGAAACACACAATTAATAAACTCATGCACAATGTGGCCATAAATTTGTGCTATGGAATTACCTCAGCAACTTCTGGATGACAAAAGACAGAGATCATAGAAGATTAGTGAAAAGAAATATGACAGCTTGCACTTGTAATGCCCTTGTAGGCTTAGTTAAGGCTATGGCTACCCTAGAGAGCTTATAGCGATACAGCTGTGCTGCTGTAAGCTCTCTAGTGTAGCCACTCTAAGCCGACAGCAGAGAGCTCTTCTCCAGCTCTTAAACTGGCATAAGTTATGTCGCTCAGGGGGATCTATAGTGTAGCCATTGGCCCCTTAAGTGTCAGAAGATTGGATGAAGCTCCCTCTCAGTGTGTATGTTGACTGAATATATCTGTGTGGAAGTTTGTTTCAGTTAACAGGAGTTGCAGGGAAACCCATGATAGTGGCATTAGATGACAGTGGAGGGACAGTTATGGCAGATGTAAGTTTGACAGTATGGCATTTGGGACAGTAGAAGGACAACCAGTGGCAGCTGATGACAGAAGCAGTTGGAGACAGTGGAAGTTGGATATAAGTGGCAGTTGGTGATAGTGTGGCAACTGGTGGCAAAGTTGAAAGGACTTGTGGCATTTAGTGACAGGAAGTGGTAGTTGGTGACTGTGTGGGTCACTAACAGTAGTTGGTGACAGCGTCAGTTGAAGGAATGCTTGTGGTAGCTGATGACAGTTAATGGCAGTTGGAGGGTAATCTGTGGCAGTTGGTGACACTGGAAGTATGTAGGACATCTATGGCCACTGGTGTTAGTGGCAGTTGGAAGTGACCAGTGGCAGTTGAAGGGACACATGGTAGTTGATGACAATGGCATTTAGGAGGAAGTCTGTGGCAGCGTGAGTTGTTGGGACATGGGAATTGCTGACAGAATGTCAGTTGGAAAGAAATCTGGAACAGTGCCAGCTGGAGAAACACAAGTGGCAGCTGTTGGCTGTCTGCTGGAGAGACACTTGTGGTAGCTGAAGACAGTTGGAGGAAAACATATGGCAACTGGTGACCATGGAAGCTGGTGATAGCAGAAGCTGAAGGGAAACCTGTGGCAATTGGAGGGAAATCTGTGGCAACTGGTAACGGTTATAGGCAGCTTGGCAGGATGACTACAATAGAGGGACAATTGTGGCAGTTGGAAGAGAGAGGAAGGCTCTATATCATAGAGCCAGTCTCTTTCCAGTGCTGCAGTATGGGGGTGAGAGAGAGGAGGCCCTAATTTCCTCAGTGCTGCTACATAGTGATTGGGAGGTGGCTGGGAGAAATTGTAGAGGTGGCCCAGGAAAGGCTGGTGGCTCAAGAAGGGATGAGAAAGAAGAGTTGAAAGTGAGAGGAAGAACTTTCTCTAGGGTGGGCGAGGGAAAAAGGGGACAGATAACGTATAAAGGAGTTAAGAGATGGGTGAGCTCAAGATGTAGAACAGTGGGGGAAATGAGTAATGGGTTGAAAGAAATGAAGGTGCCTGAAGAGAAGGAGAGCAAGGATGGAGAAACAATGTTCAATAATTAACTATGGAGTAGGGAATGGATAACAACGAATAGGAGTGAGGAAGAGAAGAGAAGGGTGGAGGGTAATGAAGAGAGAAAGGAAAGATGAGAAGAAAAAACATACTGTCAGTCTGTAAAACTGAGGATTTTTTTTTCAAAAAAGAAATGTAGGGGGTAAAGATAGAATAAATAAAATGTAGATATACAGAGAGAATAGTAGTAACTTGGAAGAAAGAAAGTGGAAGGAGAAGAAGACAATGGAAGAAGGAGATGAAAGGAAAGAAATAGAAAAGTTAATAAAGAAATGGAAAAAAGAGAAAGAAAAGCCTCAAACCACAGAGGCTATTAGTGTCAGAGCCAGGGTCATAACTGAGTGCTCAAACCACTTGGAATAATAATGCATTTAGGAAGGTGAAAACTTTTATTTAATATAGGCTGATAACACAGTAATTGAAGTGATATAGGTACAGTCACCAGGCAGTAGGTTTTCAACACAGGGGATTAGATTTTGCCTCTAGAACAATAATATAGGATTCCTAAATTCTATTGTGTGCTATTAGGTTCTTGTACTGTGCTCATCATTGTTGTATCTGAGCACCTCTAAAGAAAAACAAATCTACAGCAGTTACAATTTGTAATTGTACAAACCCTACCGCTGCTCAAAAATATAATAAAAAAACAGGAGCATTAAACCAGGTTACTATCCATACATGATATACTAAGAAAACATGGTGTAGGGGACTGCGGAAGACTGTGTCACGGCCTAGCTAGGGTGGCTCCGCTTTCTCGGCGGCCTTGTGAAAAGCCCCTGCTTGCTAAGTGGCCGGTCATTGTAGGACACAGCATGCCAGTTATAACTTGCTTTTAACTGGTTGAAACCAGTTTGTATGGCCTTAGGCCAAAGGGCGGACATAGCCTGTGGAAAATCCCTTTTTGCATATGTATGAGTTGCTTTTGTATTGTGTATATATAGCTGTATGCTCCCGGTCCGCCTTTGGACTCCGACCCAGGCCGAGCTGAGCTTCGGTGCTGGGTTCCCCGCCTAAGTGACAGCAACGCCCAGGGTCCCCGTTGCGGATGTGTCACTTTACCTTCATTAAAGCCAAATAACTCATTGTGTGTGTGGGCCTTGTCCTTGCAGAGCACTCAGGCACGTAACACATGGTAAACAAAAACTGCTTAACTGGGTACATGAAAATATAGCTAACCTTAAATAGCCCCAACACCTTCATCATTTTATTTATACAGCCACGGTTTCTATAACATGCTAGGACGTTTTTCAGTGCAACATTGGGCCCAGAAGAGGCTGGTTTTGCCAAGTTTACTGAGGTCTTACTGTGTGCATTCTCATTGTCCAGCTTGATTTTATGCAGAAATTCAGGGTGAGTCAAATTTCAGGTTCCTGACAATAGGAGCAAATAAGAGATTTGAGCTAATAAGAGCCCAGTTTCTCACCATAGCTTTCCCACAACTGTTTTTAAAAAACCTCAAAGGAGTATGAAAACATCCCTCTCTTTCATAGGGCAGAGGGGATTGAGAGAACCAATCAGTAAAGAACTACAGGTTCTAGACTAGTTTGCTTGTAAAGCAATGAGATAACAGTGATGAGTTTAATACCTAGATTAAAGAAGACAAGATAAATTTAGATAGATAGGAAGATGGTGGAATCTTGTTTGAGAGTGATTTTATTATCTATAAATAGGACATCAGTTGCCCCACAAGATAATTTATGTTGAGGGGAGATGGAAATAATGAAAACATGGGCAGGGAATTTTGGGACACGGTCAATTAAAAAAATTATTACAAATATTATTACAAATAAACCCAGAGATTAGAGAGAAAATATTTTTTATTTTCTAGTTTGTTTAATCTGTGGTTTTGGTGCCAGTGTATATGTGTCTTTCATACATCAAGAGGTGAGAGAAAAAGTTTTATTAAAATAGAAAATGTGATTGTACAACTATGAACATTGGCAGGGGGATGTGATTTTTGATACAGTGATTTTTTTTGACTTTGTATTTGTACAGTGCCTAGCACAATGGAGTCCTCTACACGCTATGGTGCTATATGTATTAAATAAGAATAGTGTCTGAAAATGGAGGTTACGCACCTGTAATTGGAGGTTTTTGTGATGGACTGTTCACATTCACAGGGTATACCAATGGTGCATCCTAGACTGGTTCAGGCTGCACTTTTGGTGCATCTTATGAAAAGGAATATACAGAGACCATTCAATGAACTACTTTTAACTTCTTCTTTGAAACTGTTTAGATTTCAAATTAACTATGGACCCCTAATGCAATGGGGAAAGGAGGGACCCTATATTTATTTCATTTAATAAAAATAATACTTTTTAGACATACATAACTACCTTTTGTCAGATGATCTCACAGTGCTTTACAATAATTAATTAATTCATCCTAACACCACCTCTCTAACGTGTTTATATTTATATTACATACAGGGAGATGAGGTATAGAGTGACATACCCAACTTTAGCTCAGTAGCAAAGCCAAGAACAGAACCCAGGAGTTCTGAATCTCCAGTCTCTAAACAATGAACCATAACTGTTGTTAAAAGTATGCAAGAATATAACAGCCTGAGCATCTTTTATGCTGAAGTTGTTCTGAATCAGGTGAGGCAGGATTGACTAAACTATTTTGGATATTTAGATGATGATTGTTCACAGGACGGGAGGCTGTTAATTTAAAGAGAACCTTTCAAAAGGTGGGTTAATTGGTAAAATGAATGGGATATAAAAGACTGACTCAGCTCAACCTTGCTGTTATGATGATACACACTGAAGACAAAGAACCTGAGGCTGGAAATAATTAGGGTACAGTGCTAGCTTTTCAAGAACAGTGGGGAGTCCTGAGTCTAGGATGTGAAAACTTGCAATTGTGTGTTTTGCTACATAGTTTGCTTTGCTCTGCTCTTATGATCTTGGGCTGCAAAGCACTTGTGGTGTGAGTCTCAGTACACCTATGCTCCTCTCACAGCTTTGCTGACTTAAAAGAAGATAGAATGGAGGCAGGATTTCATGAAGTTTTCAGGCAGAAAGTGAGTAAAGAAACAAGAGTGAAAGAGAGATGTAGTACCTAAGGTTGAATGCTGAGAAGTTATAAGATGATAAAATAGAGATGAGGTGGCCATAAACTCATCTGTGGGAAATGTAATACTACAAAGATTAGTCTGTAAATAAAAAGTTTCTGAGCTTAAGGTCTGCATTAACTGGAATGGCAAGAGTCCATGAATTTTTGCCCTACAGTTTGTAACAGTGATAACTCATGCTCTAAATCCAATTCCTTGTGTACAAGTGTCCAGATTACAAACCCACTATCACACTGGACCAGCATTTAAATTGTGGAGGGGAGGTAGTGGAGTGTCACAAAGGGTCACAGAGCTGGCAAAAATGA
Source organism: Chelonoidis abingdonii (assembly GCF_003597395.2). NCBI lineage: Eukaryota > Metazoa > Chordata > Testudines > Testudinidae > Chelonoidis > Chelonoidis abingdonii. The sequence goes on from NC_133782.1 coordinate 8,727,104, forward strand.
AAAAGCAAAGCAAGTTGCTGAGGTGTGCACTGAAGCACTATCTTACCAAAGCTGCTACATCCTGATTATGAGACGATGCCCTCACAACGTTTTTCAGACACCTTTAAACACTGCATTTGATGCTGACTAGTGACCTTATCAAGTAGCCTCAGTATAGAGACTAGAGAATAGAGGAGAGTGGAGAATGAAAACTCACTCCTTATAGATGATTCTACAGAACAAGTCAAAGACATGTTAGTGAGCACATATATATTAATCTCTGTGGAACATCAACAGAATAGAAAGCTTCAGTATTCCATATAAAGAAGCCTACATACCAAATTCTGAAAAACTTATCATTTTATCTGAAAACTCAAAAACCTTTCAAAGAGCTCTAAAAATAATATTGCTACTTCTCCTTCTACATTAGACCAATTTTTTGAGCAGGATGAGTCACAGTTGCATTGAACACTAGTTCACTGGCACCAAGTTTTAAGTAGAGGATGAAATAGGCTCCTGCCACCCATTCCTCTTGTTAGAAGAAAGCACTTTATACAATAAGTGTGAGTAAGGAGGACATAAGGGAAAGAGAGTTCTTTTGTTAAATGTTTCAGTGTAGAGACCTGAATAGCATTAATTCTCTGCAATAGACTCAGCGCTGGAGCCAGAGATATTAATCTCTCTCACCTCACCTGCAAGTCACTAGTAGATTCTCTTCCTTTCTATTCAATGGGGGAGCAGACCATCTTATGTGGAACTAGGCATCATGCTCATTCTTTCCACACATAACACTTGCTGCAAGATCCATAGCTTGATTTTTCTCTACAATAGTTCGTGAATGTGTTGTAAAAGGTATGTTTCAAAAACGACTTCGAGGATGTGAGTAAGTTCTCATTGTTTTTCTGCCAGGGTGTTCTTTTTTTTTTTTTTTTTGTATTTTATACTTACTATAAAAATGCAGCTTATCTCTAAATGGGATGTGGGTTCAAATTGTATCTCTGTTTCAAGGTCCTGGGAACAGCAATAAGTCCCCAAAACAATAACCGTAATAACAGGAGGGTTTTAATGAAGCTTCAGGAGGCAGATTGTTTATTTTATTTAATTGTTATCTTGTGGAAGCCAAACTCTAGATCAGTCTCTGATTAGAATTCAGTTCCTGCACTGTCTTTCTGAATTGTCAGCTGTGGCTGTTGTTTCTCCCTAATGTAGTGGCACCTTAGAGTTTGCATGTGCATTTGTAAGTTGTGACCTTTACTACTTCAAAGTGTTTTGTATTATTGCCCTTATTATATTAATACCTCACATTACTCTTACAGCTGGACAAGGGTTTTGTGGTTAATGACCATTAAAGTGTAGTTCTGCCCTGAAAAGTGGCTCCAATAACATATGAGATTTAGTATTCATATTTTCTCACTGCTTTCCACATCAAATTTCCTTAGTTTACAAGTAAAATGATTTTTTCCCCCTAATTGCCACCCACACAGACACATCCTGGGTTCTTTCCATCTCACTCATAATCATTAGCAGTAATTTACTATGCCCATAATGCTACCTATGCCAACCTCATTTAGATTTACAGTTGTCACTGAGGCATCATATGAAGACACCTTTGCACAGGTGTAATCAAGGGCATTAATTGGCCTGAATAATCTTAAGTACTAATGATGCGTGAGCTAGAAAGAACCCAGTTTGGGTTTGGCGTGCACGGTGCCAATGTGAGTTAGACTGAAAATAAATCAGTGAGAAACAGTGAATTGGAACCCCATAATGATGTTGTATAGAATCACTGGTTAGGCTAGAACTGTCCTGTAATAGAATGGCAGTGTTCCTTACTGATGTCTACAGGTAAAAGGTTACATTGATTCTACTGTCTCATTGAATAGATGACTCATTACTCCGCCCAGGTATAATAGAGGTGGGTGTGGCACTACAAAAAAGAGAAGATATGATGCAGGTTAAGTAATCTTGAGCTAGAAACCTCAGAAGAAATAAAGTATGGGAAAAAGCCTTGAGATGAACTTTATTTTATTAATTTCTTTAATAGAGCCAAACCTCAGGAAGAGGGTGAGTTTTTGATTCTATACAACCTATGTTTACCTGCCCAGAAACACTGAAAATCTCTGTATTATCAGAAGAAAAGTAATGATGAAGGGAGCTTGATGTAGCCTGTCAAGGTTTTTGGAGAAATAGCATTCCAGAGGTGATGGTGGTATATAGTGACTTCAGTTTCTAGTGGACTTGTGGTTCACATCATAATTTAGCATAGTTGTTGGGAATCTCAGAGGGAGACCAAAGAATGGAGAGAAACTTATTCCCTCCCGCTTTAAAGTGGTCCTTCCAGAGCTGTTGTGTTAGGCTAAATAGATAGGGGATAAGTAACAAGAGTAGATTAATTTAAGAAGTTTGTTTTTGTGCCAGTCTTCCCAGTGATGTAAGCAAAATGGCTTACTAGAAAGTTTTTTGGGTTTTTTTTGGTTTTTTTTCAAGTTACCCAGGAGGGATGTGAAGCTGTTAAAGGTAATTCAGAGACTATCTAATACAATAAGTAATTCAAACTAAGTTTAAAATCCCCTTTGTTTATTTGTGTTATATGTGTTTTGAAAACTTAAGATACTTGTCTTGGAAGCCTCTCTCTGCTTACCAAATTCTGTTTTACTAATGACTTTAATTGTATGTAAGTGTTCTGTAGTATTAAGACTATTTTATATTCTCACGTTGCAGTGGGATGCCATGGTAGACTTGACATTAACTTTTGATTTATAATTTTATTGTTCTCTGGGTACTGTGTGTTCATGCTTCAACTGTGCCAGGCTACCAAGTAGTAAAATTGTACTTAGCTTGCTTAATATTAAGTTTAAGGAATACTAATGGCACAATAAACTTCTTAGTTCACTGAACTGATTATTGCAGGAGAACTGGATGTTTGTTTTGCTCTGTGGACAATAATTAAGGGAAACAAAAACAATTTGACTTTCTGACAAAAGACTGAGGGTTATACTTACACATTCTTTATTGCTACCTCTATTACTATTCTTTTTAAAATAGTGTTTTATGCAAATTACCACCTATCTAGTAACACATACATAGACTGTTTACACAAACACATGGTTGGCTGTCCTCTCTGAAAAATTAACTAATAGTTATTACAGGTATTGTTAAGTATCAGAGGGGTAGCTATGTTAGTCTGGATCTGTAAAAGCAGCAAAGAATCCTGTGGCACCTTATAGACTAACAGATGTTTTGGAGCATGAGCTTTCATGGGTAATGCCCACTTCATAGATGCATGTAGTGGAAATTTCCAGGGCAGGTATTATATGCAAGCAAGCTAGAGATAATAAGGTTAGTTCAATCAGGGAGGATGAGGCCTGTTCTAGCAGTTGAGTGTGAAAACCAAGGGAGGAGAAACTGGTTTTGTAGTTGGCAAGCATTCACAGTCTTTGTTTAATCCTGAGCTGATGGTGTCAAATTTGCAGATGAACTGAAGCTCAGCAGTTTCTCTTTGAAGTCTGGTCCTGAAGTTTTTTTGCTGCAGGATGGCCACCTTAAGGTCTGCTGTAGTGTGACCAGGGAGGTTGAAGTGTTCTCCTACAGGTTTTTGTATATTGCATTCCTAATATCTGATTTGTGTCCATTTATCCTTTTCATAGAGACTGTCCAGTTTGGCTGATGTACATAGCAGGGAGGGCAGCTTGCATATGATGGCGTATATTCATTGTGGACGTGCAGGTGAATGAACCGGTGATGGTGTGGCTGACTGCTTAGGTCTGTGATGGTGTTGCTGGTGTAGATATGTGGGCAGAGTTGGCATTGAAGTTTGTTGCATGGATGTTCCTGAGCTGGAGTTACTATGGTGTGGTGTGCAGTTACTGTGAGAATATGTTTCAGGTTGGCAGGTTGTCGTGGGCAAGGACTGGCCTGCCACCCAAGGCCTGTGAAAGTGTGGGATCTTGTCCAGGATGGGTTGTAGATCCCTGATGATGCGTTGGAGGGGTTTTAGCTGGGGACTGTATGTGATGGCCAGTGGAGTCCTGTTGGTTTCTTTCTTGGGTTTGTCTTGCAGTATTGTTGTGACTCTGCAATCATGACAGGAGTATCATGAGCAACCTCATGAAGAAAAGCACTACTATAAAGAGACAATTTAGAACATAAGAATCTAAAAGTCCACCTGGGTGTATCATCTCCTTTGAATTGGCGTTTGTACCCTATTATGTATTTTGAGGGGTAAAATATTTGTTTGACTCCTTTTTAAACTTACACTAGTTTCTTCTTTTGCTGCCTATTGTATTTTATTCTATATTTCAATCATTCCTTCCTTCTGAAGTTTTGGAAGTGTAGGGTGTGCTAAAGCATGAAAAATGGGGGAGGGAAACATGGGAAGATCCTCAGACTCCATTAGAAAAGGAGATTTCCTCTTAAAAAGATGGGGTGAAGGAGAGTTGTATGCCTAAATCTGCAAACTAACACATGCCTGTTTCTTCAGTAGGGACCGGCCTAGTGTTCTAAGTCTGACCTGCTTTGTTATAATGTACTTGGGGCCAGATTCAGCCACTGTTATTCTCAATGAACAGCACCTTACTCTGCAAGTTGGCCCACTGATTATTCTCCAACAGTCAGATTCTACCAGCCTGAAAGCACAAGTTGTTCTGGTTTTTATTTTTTAAGAAAGTTATTCCAACTATTATAAGTTAAGTCCACAAACATTTTAGACTGTTGCAACATTAATAAAAACACCTGTTTAATAGCCCTCTTATACTATGATTTTTCATTGTCTGAGCCAGCTCTGTGAAGGAGCTATGGTGCTATTATTTTAATCAATTTCATGTCATCATAACATTTACAAAGAGAAGGAAGGAAAAAAGGCAGAGTCTCAAGAAAATTGATATGACTTTGTCATTTACTTTTGGGGTTCCAAATTTAGAAAATTATTAGATACAATTTAATACATTTCTCTCCTGCTCACTTGCATCTTCTAGAATTGAATAAATTGATACACACTACACTCTTTACCTTAGCTGTATGGTTCAACACCTCTTGCATCCACTTCTCTTCATAATGTCACTGAGATCAGTCTGTTGCTGCCATGAAAGATTCTGTAGTGGCCCATAGTGTTTGATAAAGTCATTTGGTAGGCTTATAGTTTGGGTCTTGAACATAGCAGATTGATGATTTAACCATCTCTGTCACCATCTAATAAAGGGTGAAAGGCATGCTCACACAATTGGCCAGTTCTTCCAGCTCAAAAACTAATGGAGTCTGGATTTTGATCTAAGCATTGTAGACATGCTGAAAGCTTTGACAAAAGCTCTTTGGGCCATCAGAACCTTTCAGTAGTAAGCCATAATGTGTATTTTCAGGTGCAAGACTGTCCTGCATATACTGCCACTTATTGCTCAATTTAATTATAAGAGCATAAGGGCAGAGAATCTCTTATTTTATGTTTGTGCAATGTCTCTGTAAGGGTATGTCTACACTACGGGATTATTCCGATTTTACAGACAATCTGTAAAACAGATTGTATAGAGTCGAGTGCAGGCGGCCACACTAAGCACATTCATTCAGTGGTGTGCGTCCATGTACCGAGGCTAGCGTCAATTTCTGGAGCATTGCACTGTGGGTAGCTATCCCGTAGCTATCCCATAGTTCCCGCAGTCTCCCTCGCCCATTGGAATTCTGGGTTTAGATCCCAATGTATGATGGTGGAAAAACAGTGTCGCGGGTGATTCTGGGTAAATGTCGTCACTCAGTCCTTCCTCCGTGAAAGCAATGGCAGACAATCATTTCACTCTCTTTTTCCCTGGGTTGCCCTGGCAGACGCCATAACATGGCCACTATAGAGCCCGTTTTGCCTTTTGTGACTGTCACCGTATGTGTACTGGATGATTCTGACAGAGGCGGTACTGCAGTGCTACACAGCAGCATTCATTTGCCTTTGCAAGGTAGCAGAGACGGTTACCATCCGTATTGCACTGTCTGCCATTGTAAATTGGAGATGAGATGACGGTTATCAATCATTTTGTACTGACTGCTACTGTCATAGGTGCTCCTGGCTGGCCTCGCTGAGGTCGGCTGGGGGTGCATGGACAAAAAATGGGAATTACTGCCCAGGTCATTCCCTTCTGTATGTTTTGTCTAAAAATAGAGTCAGTCCTGTCTAGAATATGGGGCAAGTCTACTAGAGAGCCAGAGAGCAGAGCCGCTCCGGATCAGAGCCCCAGAGATCCTGCAGAAATGATGAGCTGCATGCCATTCTAGGAGGTGCCCCTGCAACAACCCCACTCGTTGCTTCCCTCCTCCCCCAGCCCTCCTGGGCTACCGTGGCAGTGTCCCCCCATTTGTGTGATGAAGTAATAAAGAATGCAGGAATAAGAAACACTGACTTTTTAGTGAGATAAAATGAGGGGGAGGAAGCCTCCCGGTGCTATGATAGTCCAGGCAGTACAGAATCTTTTCTTTAGACATGAAAGTGTGTGTGGGGGGGGCTAATAGAGCTCAGCCTCCAGTTGCTATGATGAGGACAGTTACCAGCCGTTCTGTACCACCTGCTGGGAATGACTGGGAGTCATTCCCATTTTTACCCAGGTGCCCCCAGCCAACCTCACCGAGGCCAGCCAGGAGCACTCACAGGATGATGACGGTTTTCCACCATTTTGTACCATCTGCCATCAGGAAAAAGAGGGGAGGGGATGCTGCTGTTCAGCGCTGCAGCACTGCGTCTACCAGCAGCATGCAGTAGACATACGGTGACATTGAAAAATGGCAAGAAACGATTTTTTCCCTTTTCTTTCATGGGGCGGGGGGGTGTAAATTGACGAGATATACCCTGAACCACCCTGGACAATGTTTTTGACCCTTCAGGCATTGGGAGCTCAGCCAAGAATGCAAATGCTTTCCGGAGACTGCGGGGACTGTGGGATAGCTGGAGTCCTCAGTCCTCCCTCCATGAGCGTCCATTTGATTCATTGGCTTTCCGTTACGCTTGTCACGCAGCACTGTGCTGAGTCCCTGCGGTCGCCTCTGTCTATCATAGCCTGGAGATTTTTTTAAATGGTTTGTCATTTCATCTTCTGTAACAGAGCTCTGATACAACAGATTTGTTTCCTCATACAGCGATCAGATCCAGTATCTCCCGTACGGTCCATGCATCCGAGTGTATCCGAGTTCGGATTGCTTTCCAGAGCAATCACAATGGTGCACTGTGGGATACCACTCAGAGGCCAATACCGTCGATTTGCGGCCACACTAACCCTAATCCGACATGGCAATACCGATTTCAGCGCTACTCCCTTCGTTGGGGGGGAGTACAGAAACCGGTTTAAAGAGCCCTTTATATCAATATAAAGGGCCTCGTGTGGACGGGTGCAAGGTTAAGTCGGTTTAACGCTGCTAAATTCAGTTTAAATGCGTAGTGTAGACCAGGCCTCAGTGTCCTAATCTTGATTAAGGTTCTTAGACACTGCTGTCATACAAAAAATAAAATATCAGGTTCTGCTGAATGAATTTATTTATCTACAGCAACTGTTGGTTGATGTTGTCAGTTATGAAGCTATACCTGTTCTTAGACACTCATCTAGGAAAAGCAAGTCAACTCTTTACCTTCAGTCTTTCCTAATTTTCCTCTTTTTTTTGGTTGGGAGATGTGGGTGAGAATGGAGGATGGTAGAAAGCAAATGGAATAAAAGGATGACCATGATCTAGAACTGGCAAAATCAGTCACTGTAGGAGGGAGGCAGGCAGGCAGGCATGTTGAGCAGAAGCTTTTCTAGAGTGGAAGGTTGGTCCAGTGGTTTAGGTACTAGCTTAGGACTTGGGAAACCTACATCGAATTCGCGCTTTACCACATACTTCCTGTGTGACCTTGTGCCGCTTAGCTTTTCTGGGTATGTCAACATGGCTACTAGGAACTGCAGCCTGGGTTGACAGACTTATTGTAGCAGGCTTAAAAATAGCAATGTGGATGTTCTGGCTCAGGCTGGAGCTTGGACACTGAAGCCTAGGGAGGGAGCATGGACTTTGGAGCCTGAGCCCAAACATCAAAGCAAATGCCTCCACAGCTATTTTTGTACACTACCCCGATCCCCACCAACATCAGTCTGTCCACCTGGGCTATGAGACTTGCTCCCAGCAGCTATGTGAACATACTCTCTGTATCTCTGTTCCCCATCTGTAAAATGGGGATAATACTTTCCTAATACATTATTCCCTCTCTGTTGTACCTTTGCATCCAAAGACCAAGTTCAAGCATTTTGTCAATTATTGAAATAGTTTAAATTTTAAGGACATATTCTGCCCTTTTTTAGGGAAGAAATCCAGAAAGGTTAAGATTGAGTTGGGTAAGGTATTGTATTGTTCTGTCCTGAGAACTTTTTTTCTGTGGCATGAGTAGAATCACAGAAAAGCAGTACATAACTGTATGCTTAAGGTTGCTTAAGATGGTGCCTGATGACATCTAGGAACCCACTTAAACCTTTTTATTTGGGTGCATCAAAGTTTGGATCTCTAATGATACCATCAACTTGCTATTGGTAAAGTTATCAGTTTTAGGTAGTAACTTTGTTTTTTCCAGAGTAACATATGTAGTATTTTATCCTGACAACTCCCACATTTCTGTATTACACTTTATGGGAGGGGCAGGGCATAGGAGGGGGAAATTACTGAATTTCTGCACCAAACCACTTTGATCATTTTAATTGGTATGGCATCATGTAGGAAGTTCCAGTTTTTGTGAGGACTTGGAGGCACATTCTCTAATATACTGACACTGTTTAGCACAAAAGTAATAGGAGTGCAGCTATCCTAAGGTTTCATACTGGTGCTCATAACTGAGCTCCTTCCATGTAAAATCGACAGCAGTAGTGAAATCCTTAGTGCAATTCATGAAATTTCTAGCAGTCTTCCTTTTTGGTGTAAATACTCTGCTTGGGGGTGGGGTGGAGTGGGAGTGGGATTTCTGTTGTGGACTGACCACTTTGTAATAAAAAGTGACCACCTTCAATCTAGAGTTCACTTGTTTTGCTGGCAGTCACTTTCTTGACAGTCAGACTTCCAGCAAGGTAGCCATAATGATTAAATGTTGTTCTAACAGAAAATAGGGATCTCTTTTTGGCCTTTATAGTACAGAGTGCAAATTGGATGATACCCTCCAATAATAAAGTGAGACCCAGTTGTGTGGGTGAGTGAATTCACTTCTTGTAAGACGTTATCAGTCAAGACAACATGGTTAAAGGATCACGGTTTGGCAAGACTGATTACTTACAGTTACCAGAAATTATATGAATTAGCTCAGAGGCAAATATTTTCAGTTTGTCTAATACTGTAAATTGTTATCCACCACAAATATCTGAAATTGTTGAAATCAGTGTTGGTGAGCTTGAGAACTATAAAATGTTGGCATAATTACCTGGATAATAGTTTAATCACTTCCATGAAACATCCTGACGTCAGCAAGAATTTTTAGTTGTGGATAGAGGACTTTAAAGTACAAGATAAAACTCAAATCTTTAATAGCACCACCTCCCTTCCATGGATAGAATGTAGGCTACTAGAAACGCACAATATTCCAGAATTGTTAAGGCTTCTGAAACAAACAAAAAATCCTAATGGCAATTTGAATGTGTAGTTGGAATCCTTGGAAGCTTCTCAGGCTGGCACTCTGTTTCTTTTATTAATATTCCCAGCTCTTCTCCTCCCGCCCACTGCAGATGGGTCCAGATCTTGATACTTCCTCCCTTGGCAAGCAATAAGAGAGCAGTGTGAGGAGTTAAATTAAGAGCAGGGCTGCCCGGGGGCGGGGGGGCAAGTGGGGCAATTTCCCCTGGGCCCCACAGGGGCTCCCACGAGAATATAGTATTCTATAGTACTGCAACTTTTTTTTTTTATGGAAGGGGCCCCCAAAATTGCTTTGCCCCAGGCCCCCTCAATCCTCTGGGCAGCCCTGATTAAGAGCTGTTAGAAAGAAGAAGACCCTTAGACATTTATGAGAACTATAAATCCCTGAAAGCATTTAGGAACAGGTTAAAGGACCGCTCTCTAAATGAATTGCCTTTGTTAGAGAATTTGAGTTTTCTGAGGAAAAAGGTTCTTCTCATACTTTCAAGAAAAATGATTAGGTTGTTTTGTTAAACCACATCCCATCTTATATCCCTGCAACTAAATAGCCTTAATGTATAAGGAGGATGGTTCTTTTAATGTCATTGCTAGAGTTCCACTGAATCTTCTGTCACTTGTATGTATGCTCAACTGGCATGAATGAATGATTATAACGTACTTGCTACATCATGGCATTATGCTATATCTGTTGTACCTGATGCATTCAGTTGCAATCTAAGGTGTGGTTCTATAGCTAGTAAAGTAGGCAAGTGTCAAGATAAATGCTGTCTCTAAAGGGAAAATTGGGATTGAGTGGGTGAGGTAAGAGTACAATAGAAAGGGATTGCACAGTTCACTTTCAGGAATCTTCTGTATGTTCATATGCTGTTTATTTCACAAATAAAAATTCAGCACCTCGATGGTTAGCAATTATTTGTCATATCCTAAAATATGGCAAGACTGGAAATCTGTCAGACCTAGGACAGTGCATAGAGAAGCATTCACCAAACTTGCCTGGATCATATGTAGCTCTAACCATTGCTATTTATTAATCCATTATTGTTAAAGAGTGATAATTTATTTGAATTATTTTCAAAGGGGATAAAAAAAAGACTAGCCTAAAGACATTGTAAAACAAAAATTCCATACCCAGTTGAACCTACATAATAAGTTGATACAGAGAAACACATCTTTAATGGTGGTTGTTTCTTGATTTTGCTATCTAATCAAGTTCTGCTCCCCATGGTTGGAGGTCACCAGAGAGCCTCCAGAGCCATTATGTCTTTATAATTAAACAGTTGCTTGTTTGATCTTCATGGGCATATCTGCAGTGTGTGCATTTATTCCAAAATTGAAAGTAAAATACCTATCTTTTCCTGTAATTTTTCCTCCTGTGTAGCAGTATAGGGTTGTATTTCTAATATATGTATAATAATAATCTTGGTGTTTCCATGGAACTGATCTACACGCACCATACACTTATTTGTACAGAGACTGTCACTTGACTCATGCAGAAAAAATCAGCACATGGAACTTTCAGGTTGGCCAACATGTGGGCATATTGGTGTACAGCTGCATCATCTTCAATAGAAGCTATATTCTTTTTGTCCCTCTTGTTGGCACACCACACCTAAATTTGTCACTAGATCCTCTATCTACTTGAAGATGTGAACAAAGTGTTAAGAATAAAGGTGGGGAAAAAAGTAGATCTGCAAAAGTAGATCCCTAAATCTGTAACAGCTGAACAGCATAAAAAAACTGGGACACTGAAATCAATAGGACAGAATATTCTCATACAGTCATGGTCTGTTGTTAGGTAAAATATAGAGGCTTTTATAGCACAAACATGCTGCAGTAAAGCAAACCTTTATTTTGAAAACAGGAGACCTTAATTCTATGACAGTTTTTTAAATGACTAAAACCCATTTCTGTGCTGCCTGCAACTAGTGAGTTGTCTTTTGTACTTATTTGCTGTAAATTGTGAAATAGTTATACTAGCCCAGTTTAGGAGAATGTTGTTACCTGGACTGATGGGCTGAACTTCTTCACGCTAATACATAGCAGTAAATTCCAGCTAGGTTATCAGGAATCCTCTTAGTTGGCACCCGTTCCATTTAGTGTAATACAGCTTCTAAAGAATTCCATAAACCAATACACAGATCTACAGAGATGCAACATGTCTCAATCAGTGAGAAGCTGTATAATCTAATAGTCAAACTAGAGGACTGAGGCAGGAGACCCCCGCATTCTGTCTTCAGTTCTGTTGCTATCTCTGTGTGCAATTCTGGCCAAATCACTTGAGTGTGTTTTTATGGTACTCATTTATATAGAGCACTTTAAGATAATCAGATTGTAAGTGCAAAGTCTGATTGACTTCATGATGTCAATATTAGTATACAGAGCTCATAATTTTTAAATAGAATATCTTACTAGAATAATTACACGATATATAAAGTGCCTTGGAGTGGCTCAGATCCTTTCCGGTAGATGTCAGTTGGTATTAATGAGTAACTAGTCATCAGAACCAACAAAGTTTTCCAAGTATTTGGCATATCACCCTTAGTGCTCAGTGTGTGTTTTGTAGCATGGTTTGAGTTGATAGACTGATCCAGGTGGGTTACTATGATCTAATTAGGCTGAAATTCTGTCAGCTTCAACTGCATTTATCAACTGAATGGGTCAATGGTTAAAACCCAACTTGTATCTGTTGGAAGCACCAATGGGTGGGTTGTGTGTGTAAAACAAACACAACCCATCAGTAGGAGGTTGGCTGTTCCGCAACTCACCCATTTATTGATGGGGACTTTTGCTACAGCTATGATTGATCATGTGGATCATTTTTCACTAGGCATTAACAGATATTCAATATGTTTATGATCAGAAATTACTCCCTCTCCACTGAAACACTTGAAAATTGCATCTTTTGCTCAGAGATGTTCTCTCTCCACTAATTGATCACTGTTATAAAATAGATTGTTGCTATGAGCTTTAGGCCCTGGTTAAGGATTCTTAAACAACTCCAAGACCTTCAGCCTCATATGGTAATACCTATGTGCTATGATCTTTGCAGACTGTCTGCTTTTAGTATTTAAAGCTTTAAATAATATAGGATCAGTCACTCTATGCTATAACTGCAATTAAGAGGGAGAGTCCATTACAAAGGTACACTTTTGTGAGCACAAAGCAAGGCTTTCGGTCAAAGATGCAGGACTGATATTCCACTCCTTCCCATCAACAATTTCCATGGTTCACCTGTACGACTGATCCTTGCAGACTGAGGTGAAGACCTTTCCTTTTTAATTGTGAGGTGTACTTCTTACTGTATGTAGAATTTTGGACTTTAGGTAGTGGCACCAAAAATGAGTAATGTATTACAAGGAAATTCCCACTGTGATACTGATTTTAAAGTCTGTTTATTGTTTTACAACATCCAAAAGAGCAGTAGGCACATCACAGAACATAGAGAAGGCATGGTTCCCTACACTGAAGGACATAATAAATGGCTTCCACTGAAAAACAAACCATGAGGGGAGAGTGAAAGGATAGGAGCTTGTAGGATTGCTTATAGCGTAATACACAAGTTAAATGGGTTTCTATCTAAATTTTGTATTGCTGTTACTTACCCAATAGGGTAGTTATTATCATATGATGGAAGCCTTGTCAAGTGTTTAAAACTAGGCTCTGAGAATGAAGACTTCTGGATTTTATTTCTAATTTACTACAGGTGGGATCTACAAAGGGCTTTATGGGTTGCAGTACTGAGCATAATGGTGCCTGTTAGGCACTTAGAAAAATCACATGAATACTGCAATCCACAAAGTCTGAGTTTAGGTGCATAGGCACCTAGGAATGTGATCCACAAAAGCCATTCCACTTGGTGGAGAACTGCCTAAGCTAGCCAGCGGGAGATGCTGACCAGAGTGGCTATGTGCTAAGCCTGGCTCCTCTCTGAGATAGGCATCTAAGGCCTGGTCTACACTATGCTTTTAAATCGATTTTAGCAGCGTTAAATTGATTTAATGCTGTCGCCTTGTACCACCTGTCCACACCTACGATGGCCCTTTATATTGATATAAAGGATCTCTTTAAATGGTTTCTGTACTCCCTCCCAATGAGAGGAGTAGTGCTAAAATTGGTATTACCATATCGGATTAGGGTTAGTGTGGCCGCAAATCAACGGTATTGGCCTCCAGACGGTATCCACAGTGGCACCACTGTGACCGCTCTGGAAGCAATCTGAACTTGGATTGTACTGGCTCAAGGTACATCAGGAAAAAGCCCCATGAACTTTTGAATTTTCATTTCCGTTTGGGCATGTAGTGTGAGCTCTGATCCAGCAGGTGACCAACACAGAGCTTCACAGCACAGTGTAACAATGCAGTCCCTGAGAATCGAAAAAGAGCGCCAGCTATGGACACACACGGGAGGTACTGGATCTGATCGCTATATGGGAGAGGATTCAGTGCTATCAGAATTGCGGTCAAAAGAGACGAAATGAAAAAATATTTGAAAAATTCCACGGCTTGATGGAAAAGGCCACATCAGGGCACGATGCAGTGCAGAGTGAAAGTAAGGAGCTCCAGAGACAGCCTACCAGAAAACCAAAGCAGCAGAACGGACAGGCCTGGGTCAGGGCCAAAACAGACTGCTTCTACCTACTGAGCTGCGTGCAATTTTAGGGGGCTGCACCACCACACTACTCCTCCACCCTGTCCGTGGATTCTGTAGGGTGGGGGCTGATAATCTCAACCATGGCTGAAGATTCTGCGGAGGGGAAGAGAAGGAGGAGGAGGACGACCTTGCAGCAAGTACACAGCACTCCATTAGCCCCCAACTCAGCCAGGAGGCTTTGGTTGTGACCCAGACGGAATACCCCTCCCAGCCTCCTGCAAGCACAAGCCCGACCAGTGAAGCCATGGAGTGACGCCGATGGGTGAGTGTACCTTTGTAAATATAAAACATGGTTTAAAAGCAAGCGTTTTTTTAATGATTGATTTGCCACGAGGGCTTGGATGCCATCGCGGCCCAGTAAAGTTACTAGAAAAGTTAACATGTCTTGGGATGGAGCCGGAATCCTCAGGGACATCTCTTATAGAGCACTCTGGAGGTACTGCCAAAAGCCTTTGCGCACAAGGTTTGATGGGCAAGGCGCAGCCTTGTTCCATCCACCAATGGTAGGACACTTTACTTCTACATGCATGGCGTGATAATCAGGTATCATTGACATGAACGCATAGCTGCGTATGGTCCCGGTGGATCGCTGCATTCAAGAAACATCCTTCTTTATCTAGCTCTGTTACCTCCCAGCAGAGTGAATCGTTCATAGGTAACTCTAGTTGAAGATTCAGGAATTTATTAAGGGGACAAGAGATGGCCATTTTCCTACTGGGCTGTTGCTTAAAAGAATCCTTCCTTGCACATAGCCAAGCGAGGGGAGGGGAAGGATATTGTGCTGAGCTTTTTTGCGTTTGGCTAGCAGGAATCTTCCCAGCTACCAGCCACGCGGTGGGGGAGAAAAGGGGATGATTAGCAGTGATTTCCATGATACCAGCTATGCAGTGGGGGGAGGGGTAAAGCAAAATATCTAGAGAATTGGAAGGGGGGGGGGTTGGCTTCTGCATGCCTGTATGTTAACAGGAAAGAAGCATCAGAGGGCATTGTGTATATGAAGGCTGGAGAGGCCAAAAGACAATGGCTTACCATTGGCCGCATGCAAGCTGAATTCTGATGCCCGGACCTGCGTCTGTGAGATCTGTAACACCAGAGCCGCAGGACTCAATATTAAGATGCACAAATGCAACTTGAGTGAAATCACATGTGCTATGTAAGGTGAATAGTGTTGTTCACTGTGAAAGAGTGTAACCATTGTTTTGTAAATGTATCTTTTTAAATACTTCTCTCCCTTTTTTCCCTCCCTCATGCAGCTGCACATTTTTCAGTCTCCCTACTCCATCCGAAGGCTATCTCAGATAAGCAGAGGGAAAAAAGACGCGAGACGAATGTGTTGTGGAAATAACCCGCCAATGAAAGAGGTCCTTTGAAGAGTGGAGGGACATGTAGCAAAGTACAGGAAATGATGCAGTGAACGTGAGGACAGGAGGGCCAACGTGAGGATGGAGAGGACGCTTGCGAGATGAGCAGGTGGCGGCAGGAAGATAGAGTGTAGACAGGAAGATCAGCGTGCAGGATGCAACACTGGAGCTGCTGCGTGATCAAACTGATATCCTCTGACGTCTGGTGGGTCTTCAGGAAGAGAGGCAGCCGGTCAAAGAGTGCCGCTGCAGCCCTGTGTAACCACCCTCACCATCTCACCATGTTCCATATCTTCCTCACCACAGCATGTACAGAATGCGTGGGGGAAGGCTTTGTGCACGCACCTGCTCCACCCCTGTGGGCAGTCCAACCAAAAGGCTGTCATTACGTTGAAATGTGTTTAATGGCCTTTTCCCTTCCCTCCTATCCTCCTCCCAAACCACACCCGGATACCTTGTCAGTTCTCTGCCTCTTTATAATTACTTTTTACATAATGAATACATGATTTTTAAACGATAGTGACTTATTTTCTTAAGCAAGCTGTAATCGAAGGGGGAGGGTGGGATTGCTCACACGGAAGGAGTCCAATAACGGGGGGGGTCGCTGAAGGGGGAACAAACACAGCAGTCACGCCGTACCCTGGCCCTTGATGAAACTCATTTTCGAAAGGCTTCTCTGATGACAGGCCGCTTCCTGGTGTGCTCTTCTAATCGTTTGTGTCTGGCTGCGCATAATAACGGCCAGGTTGATTGCCTTCAGCTTCCAAACCCGCCATAAAGGTCTACCCTCTTACTCTCACGAGATTGTTTTCTGGAGCACACAGCAAGCAGCAATAAACAAAGGGGAGATTGGTTTGGCTGAGGTCTGGAGCGATGTCAGTTACTGTGCGCCGCGGGTCTTCTAAACAGCCAAAATAGCACATTCTACACCATTCTCTTGCACTTCGCTCAGGGCTGTAGTTGAACAGCTCCTTGGGACCACTGTCCAGGCCTGCCTGTGGTATGGCTTCATGAGCCCATGGATCAGGGCTAGCGGCTGTGGGATCTCCAGGATCACTATAGGCATTTCAATTCATCCCCAACTGTTATATTTTCTGGTCTGGGAGATGTATTCCTTTGCTGTAGAGTTTAAACGAGCACTCTTCTGCAACGACGCGGCATCAATAAGACACCATAATACATAACAACATCCCACCGTGGAATGTGTTTGGTGTGAAAACGGCCCTTGTGATCCACGTGCTTGCAGGCACATTGAAAGTACCGCCTGCGGTTTAGGATGTACTGGGTGGCCCCTGGTGCCAATGATAGGGATATGCGCCCGTTCATCTATCTGGCCCCACCACAGTTAGGGATCCCACTGCGCAACAGCCATTCCACTTATGACCTGTCACAGATTTCCAGGAGTTCACACCCTTTCGTAGCGCTAGCAGCTTATGATTGCTTTGCTACTGCATCACAGAGGCAAAGCCCCACAATAGATTTTCCCACTACCAAATTGATTCCTGAACACTGACCAGGTAGACTGTCTGAGTGTTGCAAAGTTTTCCAGTAATGGCTGCCACTCGCTTCTCCACTGTGGGCTGCTCTCATCTTGGTATATGGCATTTCAGTGGCAGGTAACGCAGTCAAGAGTCCATGGAAGTGCTCCTTTATGGCATGCGAATGTTGAGCCACTTCGCGGAATGTGTCCCACCACGTCTGTTGCTTGTTTCCCGGGCCCAAAATCGGCTTCAATGGATAGAACCTGCCCATTACCAGCAGGATCGCAAAGCGCGGGCCCGCGGTTTGAGATGGAATTCTGTGCCGTGTCCTCATCACTCTTCGTCCGTCGCACTGCCGTAGCGGCTGCCTCTCCGTGTGGTTGCCAGGTCCCTTGGTTCAGCATCGAACTTACAGGGCAGCGTGAGGGGTTGTTCTACACTAGTCACGACTGCGGTTATTGATCTGAGCAGGGTACTGCGTGTGCCGTGTGCGTATGGCGTTTGCACAGTTCACCCAGGAAAAAGGCAAGCGAAATGGTGCTCTTTCACGAACGGGAGAGGGTAAGGCTGTACCAGAACACCGCGACAATGATTTTTGCCCCATCAGGCACTGGGCTCTCAACCCAGAATTCCAAGGGGCGGGGGAGACTGCTGGAACTATGGGATAGCTACCCACAGTGCAACGCTCCAGAAATCGACGCTAGCCTCGGACCATGGACGCACACCATGGAATTAATGTGCTTAGTGTGGCCGCATGCACTTGACTTCATACAATCTGTTTTACAAAACTAATTTATGCGAAATCGGAATAGTCCCGTAGTGTAGACGTACCCTAAGTCTAGACTGCACGGGAGGCACCTGGCTCTGCCTAGCAATCCACAAATGGGAACCTGCTGGCTGGAATAAAGTGGCTTAGGTTCCTAAACTGTTTCTTGAGAGGAGTTAGGTGTCAGCCTTACTTTGCATAAAACAGCTGGTGTATGTGTCCCACTTTAACTTTTAGTTAGAACACTTGCACAGTATGTTGGAGAACCAGGTTCAATTTCCCCCCTTTCTTCTAGGGGGTCCAATGCGCTCAATACTGACCTAAAGGTTAAGGTGAGTGGCACTACCTCCTCTAGTCAGATTCTGAATGGGATCCACTCTGGTAAGCAGTCTCTGAGCATGCTTACTGGATTGGGCCCTGCCTGCAATTTAGGCAGTCATGAATCTTCCTGGGGTTTAGAGAAGAGACAGGCAGCCAGATGCCTAGAGGAAGGTACTTGTGTGTATGTCCAGAGACAAACAGATGTCTAGGAAACTTTTACTTTGGAAATTTAAGTGCCAACATGTAGTTTTGTGGAGTCAAAACAGGAACTTAGGCACCTACGTACCTTTTGTGGATCTGGGCCCATGTGACCATAAGCTAGAGGATCTAACTGCCCTAAAAGCACTGGCAGTAGAAGAATGTAGAATCCTGCTAGCTTGCAGTGTCCTTAAATCAGATGATGTCTGCTCCTCCATATTGCTATTTTAATTCTGCCTCTACTTAAGCTCTTCCCTCTTACCCCAATTCTCCCCTCCATTTCTCACTTTCACCTTTTTCCATTATGGCTACAAGCTGAGGCTCTACTCAGCCCAGGTAGGCAAAGGAGAAGAAAAGATGGCTTTTGGCTACCTTTGTCATCCTGATGTGATCAGGGCTGCTATAGTTTACATCTATCCTCTTACGTCCTTGGAGCCATTCTGGCAGCTGCTGTAAACTAATAATCACTATCCGATTTCTGGGTTGTACTTGGACCTCTACTCTAGATTTCCCACCCCTTTTTGATTAACTGAATTGGAAAGCGTTTTAATGTGGGTAATGCCTAGATGGAGGTATACCTACCTAAGGCAGCAGCATGGGAAGGTACCATTCGCTTGTAAAAGAGGCGTTTAAAAGGAGAGCAGCCCTGCCACTGCATTGCTGTTGATAAATGCAAAGTAATACATGCTGGAAAACAATCCCATCTATACATATAAAATGATGGGGTCTAAATTAGCTATTACCACTCAAGAAAGATCTTGAAGTCACTGTGGATCGTTCTCTTGAAAACATCCACTCCATGTCCAGTGGCGGTCAAAACAGCAAACAGAATGTTGGGAATCATTAAGAAAGGGATAGATAAGACAGAAAATATCATATTGCCTCTATATAAATCCATGCTGTGTGCACATCTGGTTGCCCCATCTAAAAAAGGATATATTGGAATTGGAAAAGGTTCAGAAAAAGGCAACAGATATTATTAGGGTCTGGAACGGCTGCCATGTGAGAAGAGATGAATAAAACTGGGACTTCTCAGCTTGGAAAGGGTGAGGATCTGATAGAGGATTATGAAATCATGACTGGTGTGGAGAAAGTAAATAAGGAAGTGTTATTTACTCATAACACAAGAACTAGGTGTCACCAAATGAAATTAGGCAGTAGATTTAAAACGAGTTTTTTTCACATAATGCAGTGTCAACCTGTGGAACTCCTTGCCAGAGGATGTTGTGAAGGCCAAGACGCTAATAGGGTTCAAAAAAACTAGATAAGTTCATGGATGACAGAGATCTGTTTGCTAGAAGCTGGTGATGGGGATGGATCACTCAATTACCTGTTCTGTTTATTTCCTCTAGGGCACCTAGCATGGGCCATTGCTGGAAGACAAGATACTGGGCTAGATGGACCTTTGGTCTGACCCAGTATGGCTATTATGTTTTATTGCTGGAATTGAGCAACAAGCCCTAAGATGACACTTACCTTTAGAATACTACAGCTGTTCTGTTCAACCAATATCGATTAGAAATAAAGCTTGGAAGATGTATGAAGAAACAACAGGTCCTTTCTTTGCTCCTCCTTTCAGGCTGGTGTTGAAATGGTGGATGGCAAGTTTATATCAAATCATTGAAAATAAGGATAGAAAGATACATTATTCATTTTAAAGACTAGTTAACTGACTTGTTCGGCTAGGGCAATTTAGACACAGCTTAATACATTCAAATGTCTGAAGGAGTGAGAAAATCACTTAATACTTTTTAAAATTCTCTGTGAAGAGATTAGAATTCTAAGGGCTGTTTGGGAGGGAAGAATAAGAATGACAGCATAGAAACTTCTGCAATATGAATATCTCCAACTATTAACAGAGGAAAAACTGGTCAGTAATTTTGGAAGCAGAAGCAGCAAGACTTTACAATCATAAGCTGTGTATTCCTAAGAGATCCAGTACCTCTTAAGGCAAATATTAGCTGCAAACATCCTTACTTGGGAGTAAGACAGTTAATTGTCTGTCTGTCTTCTCTTCACATGAATTTGGATAGCTGACTTTACCATTTTATAGACTGGCCAGCTGATTTTAGAGAGGGGCATTTGTGACTAAGATACACAGGGGTTTTCTGTTTTTTCCTTCTTGCCTCCTAACAGCTAAACATTGCTCAGGTGACTCAATTCATGCAACAGAAGTGCTGGCTACATGGATCACAGGAAATGTATAATGCAGAAAGTAATGATATCCTAACATTGAGGAATTTATGTATTCAATACTGTCTCTATCCTATTTGAAGTAGAGAAGCCTTGGAGAAAATTTGAGTGTGACTCTGACATGTCTCCATCTTTGCAGCCTATCTTGACTCATTAGGACATGAAGATCCATGCACTGTTAAACAATAATGAACTACACAGGATCTGAGTCCTATCCTACTGCAACAAATTTCAACATTAAGATCTACCCACTCAAGTGAACAACAAAACAGAGGTAAGGCAAACATTGATCTGTAATATTTAAACAAGTTGTTACTACCTTAACTTGCCTACCATCTATCTTTTAATGAGCAGTAGCATAAAAGTGACTGGACGCTATAGCAGGAATCTTATCTTGCAATTAATATTTGTTACTCTGGACAGTGAAGGTAGTGTTAACTAAATAACTTATCACAGTTAAAGGACAGGCTGCATTTTTACCTTAGCTGAGGTTCCTTGCTTATGATGATACACAATGTTCAAATGCAACTTCTAGTATCTTTGTAAGATAAGGGATCACTAAGAAGCATAGCTACTACGATTCAGTATTGCTAAAGACTACCGTCCCCTCCAACCACTTGTGGGAAGGGTTTATAAACTAAATGGGTACTATCCTCCGTAGTACTGTTCAAAATAGAACTTAAGTTCAATGCATTTCTCTGGCTGTAATTTGGAACAGCATTTACTGTTTGTCACAATGGTGCATTCTTTGTTAAACTGTAGCTGCTCTGGATTCAAAGCTTTAGTTTCCTCTGAAAGGCTGAAGTTGTGGATAAGATGTTTAACAGTTGAGACGTTTGACTAAGCCCGCCCCCACTTTGCTGTTGAGCTTTCAGCACAGCCACTTCCCAGTTTCTTTTTCCAGGCTTTAAATCCAAGTACCCCAATCCCTTCCCCCTTGTATACGCATTCGCAGCGCTCATTTAGTCTAGCCTGTCTGGTTGAAGGGACTGCCCACCCCGAGGCCCCCAGTCTGCTGAGTCAGTTTCCTAAATTCACTTTCAGGGAAGCGCGACAGCACCTCGCCTTGCACATAGATTAGTGGCGCCCTCACCTTCCTAACGCGTCCTTCTTCGCTCCGTCCCACTCCCAGCTCCAGTAGCCGGGAGCGCAGCTGGCCCAGCCAGCGGGGCAGTTAGCTGGGGCCGGGAGCAGAGCGCTCCAGTAGCCCCGAGAGGCGTTTGAAATCCCCGCGGAGCAGCGACACTTACTGACCGAGGGGAAAAGGCCAGGGGTTGTTGCTTTGCTGTGGAGCCCAGGTGGGAAGCCGCAGCACAGCCCCGCGCCTGCAGCCAGGCTCGCCTTCTCCCCAGGGCCGCTCCGCAGAGAGGGGAAGCAGGCGGCACAGGCGCTGGGAAAGAGCCGGCCCCATCCCCGAGGAGAGGGGCGCAGGGTCGCAGCTACCCGCCCTGCCCCCCAGAGCCCGCCTGGGCGACGCTGCCTCTGCGGGGGCTCTTTGCCCCTGGCCCCCCAACGGCTGCTGCTCGCTGCCCCCTGCCGAGGCCGGGCGTGGGGCCCGAGGCCGAGTCTCCTCTCCCGCCCTCCCGGTGGATCAGTTACACGCAGCTGGCACAGGTGTGGGGCGCCCTTCAGACTCGCTCCAGCGACAAGGGCCAGACGCAGGGAGCAGCAGGGAAACATGCAGCCATCTTGGGCTCAGGCGGACAAAGAGCTGCCGTCTCTACCCTCCGTCCCCTCCCCGCGTGCGGCCCCCGTCCCCCCCCCCGCAGCTCGAACTAGCCTCGCCACCCTCCCTGTCCAGCCACCCCCCACCTTCTGTCCCCGCTGCTCCTGCAGCCTCGCGTCCGGGCCGTCGCAGCCCGACTCTCATCTAAGCCTTCGCAGCCATTTGCCCAGGCTTTTATAGGCGGCTGGCGGCCAATCATCAGCGAGCGGAATCCCTCTCCGGCCGCTGATGTGAGTCGAGCCCTGCGCGCTTGCGCAGTGAGAGGGTAGCGTGGGGGGGGGTGGGACGGAGGAGTGAAAGGGGAGGAGGGAGCAGCTCACAGGAACCCTCCAAAAAAAAGATGGCGGCGGGCTCGGATCTGCTGGATGAGGTTTTCCTGAACACGGAGGTGGATGAGAAGGTGGTGAGCGACCTGGTGGGCTCCCTGGAGTCTCAGCTGGCGGCCTCCGGTCATCACCACCAGCACCACAAGGCGCAGGAGCCCCTCAGGGCCGCTGGGGGGCTGCTGGGGAACCATGTTGTGAGCAGCAGTAGCAGCAGCAGCAGCCCTAGCCCTAGCCCTGGAGGAGTAGTAGTAGGAGGCAATGCTAATGTCCAAACAGAGAACAGCAGCAGCAAGATGGGACTCAGTGCCCCAGAGATCACAAAAGCAGGTAACCTGGGCAGGGGTGGGGGGCTCTCTGGGAAAGGGGCCTCCCCTCCCCCCACTCTCAAGCTCTGGCTGGCTCCCTCCCTTACTGCTTTCCCCCCTTTTCCTTCTCTCCTCCTCCTTGTTGTTGTGACAAGAACTGGAGTGTAAGGGGTGGTATAAATCATATTGGGGAGAGCCCCCCCCACCAGGCCCTTTAGTATATGTCTGACTGTGCTCCTCCTCTCCCTCCTTGCTCCAGGGGTGTAGATGAGGTGTTTCTTGTCATATGGGGGTACTGCTCCCCATGATAGAGCCATAAACAGACACTAATGGGTTATCAGTCTCTTTTTTCTTACCTTGTTGCTGGAGTGTAAAAGGCTGCTATTAATCATAGGGGTCAAGGAGGGGAACCAGTGGGGGGGAACTATCCCTTTGATAATAGCTTTCCCCCAGTTTGTTTGAATGTTCCTCTGCCTTCCCTGTTGCTAGTGTACATTGGATGGTGGGGTTTATTGGGGGGGATTCCCACTTAATAGTGCCTTCCAATCTCTGTCTGAGTGCTTCTTCCTCTCCCCCTTCTCTGTTGCTGAAGTGCAAAGGGGTGTTATTAATCATGACACCTGTTTCCTGTAGAGGAGGAAGTGAGGAGGGATTTCAAGGGAAAGAAGACCCTAAAAATGCCTCCCTTCTGGATATTCCCCCTTGCCCCTCTTGTAGCAGGAGCTTAGAGGGGGTACTCAACACCTTTCATTCCTCTTTCTCCTTCAAGAGGGTGTTGTGGCAACACAAGGTCCTGGTATTTGGGGGCGGGGGGGAGGGATTCAGGGCACAACCCCTATCCTCCTCTTTAGAATGTCTTCTCTATATCTGTCTGTGAACGTTTGCCCCCTTGATGGAGGAACTGGGTTATAAGGGAATGATCTTAATCGTAATATTAGGTCTCACTTTGAGAATAGGTGGGAGGTTTGTTTTTAGGGAAGGGAAAAATATCCTTATCTGCCCATTATTTATCTGTGATTCTGCCCCCCGTCCCTTCCTCCCCACACACACTTTTCTCTGCTTCTTGTTGCTGAAATGTAAGAGGATGTTGACATTAATAATGGCAGGGCTGTAATGAGGATCTTACAGGAGGGTCCTCTTAGCTACTGAGACACACATTATAAGGGTTATCTGTGACAGCTCCCTTCTCATTTCTCTCTCCTTAATTCAGGACCTGGACTGCCACGGCTGGTGTTAATCATGATACCAGGCCTCATTAAATCAGGGTGAGGAGGTCTCAGGGCAGGAGGCCACATTGTAGTGTCCTCAGTGTCCAAGTCTGTTTTCTCCTCATATTTTTCTTTATGGTTGTGGGAGCCTGAGGAGCAGAATCACAACAGCAGGCCCTGGTATGGACAAAGTCCTCTTATGGAAACTTTTTCTGTCAGATTGACAGCTCTCACCCCCTACTTTTTACACTGTTGTACTAGTTGAACTCCATGATACTACTGGGTTCTACTATAGGAGATGACAGGATTGGGGGTAGAGAGTGCAAGGTATAGAGAGCACAGGGAGAATTCTTTGTTGATTTCTTTCCTACTCTTTTTTTTTTCTTTTCCCTCTAGTTGCGGGAACCTGGAGTGCAAAGGATGTTGTTAAACATAATGTCAGGCCTGGAATGGCGGAGAGAAGAAAGTGTAGGGAAAAGAAGCACCCTCAACCCCCTTTATTGTCCAGATCCTATCTTGTGTGTCTGTCTTCCCTTTTTTCTCTTGTTCATGGCAGTGCAATAATTAATATCACTGCTGCCAGGTGTCCGTATGGGGAATAAATGGGCCTCAGGGTAACCTCTTTACACAGAGGAAGAGGACTTGTATTTTCACCTCCTTTTTTCTTGTGTCAATGCATGCAGCATGAGGGGTGAAGCAGGCTTGGGAGGGTGGAGGAACACACTCCCTCTACATTTTTCTCCTCCTGCACGTTCTCTCCTTTGAACCTTGTTGTTGTTGATGTTTCAGGAGCTGGAGGAGTGCAAGGGGGCGTTATTAATCATAACACCAGGTCCCAGAGTTCAGCTCTGGATGGAGTCACTACAACCAGCACCAGCACCACCACCACCGCAGCAGCAGCAGGAGGAGGATCTGAAGCTGCTTCTGCTCCAGGGACCCTCAGTCAGGGCAAATCAGTGGTTATCAGTACCATGGCAACTGCCTTATCCACCAGGAATGGCAAAATTGGGACCACAACGGTGCAAACTTTGAATGGGAGTAATGTGGTGATGAACTCTCACCATTCGGGAAGTGCTGCTTTCTCTGGGACTCCTGCGACTGCTAATCCTGCTGCTGCACCTGCTGTTGCCCCTCTAGTTAACAATGGACCTGGATCTGTGGGGAAAGGAAATACAGTTAATGCTGTTTTGCCATCAGCTTCTAACACTGTCATCCAGACTTCTTTCCTCAGCACTGCTGTGTCCTCCGCCTCATCCTCATCACCCACAGTAATCTCTTCGCAACCGTCACCAAGCATTGTAGGTGGGGGGCCTACTGTAGCACTGGTGAGGCCACCAATTCACACAGCAGGACCCACAGTTGCTGCTGCTGCTGCAGCCACCCAGAATGGGAGCAATACTGTGATCAATTCAGCCATCGGTGTGGGGAGTTTTCCTGCTGTTGCTGCAGTCACTGTGGGTTCTGGAGTTTCCCTCCAAACACCACTTGTGAACAGCCAGCCTGGTTCCAGTGTGCAGATACCACCCATCACACAGGTTCTCAAATCAATATCCCAGCAGCAGACACTAGTTGCAAGTGGCCAGCCCAGTACTACAGGGGGTAACATGATAATTGGGCAAACTATGCAAGCTGGGCTCTCCAATGTGGCCCCCAATCCCGGTGGGATATCTCCTGCAGCTCCTGGTACCCCTACAGGAATGGCTAAGGGCACTGCCAGTACAGTGGCACAAAGTCTGCCAAGGACTCCAACAGCAACTACAAGTGGTATCAGAGCAACTTTGACTCCCACAGTTTTAGCACCTCGTCTGCCTCAGGCACCTCAGAATCCAACTAATATTCAGAACTTTCAGTTACCACCAGGTAAGTAAAGACTAGAGATTTTTATTTAGTGGCTGTATATGTTGTTGAGAGGAAGATGAATATATCTAGATCTAGTTGTAAATCAAGGGGAAGCTTTTACTCTCAGATATCACTTGCTTTTGGACAGTGGCATGGGATATGGCATGATTTTTATGGTGTTTCGGATGACAAAGGCATGTTGACACAATTATTTTAAAGTCTTACTATTGTTTAGATTTTCCTTTTTACTAAAATGCAAGTGTGAACAAAGCTGCAAGCCAACACAAATGTGATTAAAATGCTATTTTAATGCACCTTGCTGTTTCATTTTCACATAATGCATTTTGACTTTAAAGCAGTTTTGTCAGTAATTCATCTAACCTAGCATGCTCCTCTTTTCCCTGTCCCTGTATGCCCCCCTTTACCATACAAGGAGCATTGCTTGGTAGTGCAGCAGCAGGTACAGCATAAGGAGAGAAGCTACCTTCTTTTACCATAAATATATTAAAATAATATTAGAAATCTGAGTTATGCTCTCAAATTTGGAGCTCATGATGATGATCATTTATCACTGGACCTTCAATACAAAGGCGATCTTACTCTGTCCTTACCTTACCCTGTTGTGTGTAGGGTTGCAGCGCCTGTAGTAACGAACATCGTGCTTAGTCAGGGAACCAATCCTGAGACCAGTAGGGAGTGAGTTAAAGGCAGAATAAAAAAAACCCCTCTGTTCTGAGAACTGGTCTATGCTCTGTCAAATATCCTTGGTTGGTTTTTTTTTGTGGTTTTGCTAGGTAATGTTACTATACAAGAACAGCCAATTAAATTTTATTATTACTACCTAATGAAATCAATGGGGTGCATATGCAATTCATTTCAATAGGTCTTAGAGCAGTAAAAATGATCTCTGTTGAAACTACTACCCAACCTTAGATTGATGCACTTATTATTAAGATACCAGCAACCATATCTTACTGTACACTATGTTTCTGTATAATACACCTCTACCTTGATATAATGCTGTCCTTGGGAGCCAAAAAATCTTACTGCGTTATAGGTGAAACTGTGTTATATTGAACTTGCTTTGATCCACCGGAGTGCACAGCCTCGCCCCCCGGGAGCACTGCTTTACCACGTTATACCCAAATTCGTGTTATATTGGGTGGCATTATATTGAGGTAACGGTGTACTCCATTTATAGTATGTGGCACTGCATGGTTCAGTTAAGTCAGTCATACATTCTGTATACTTAAATCACAATTGGGATATTAAAAATCTACATTTTTCTTGCGTAGAAAGATATTGCCTGGCAAGAATATTTCATATGCTGAAGTTTCAAAACTGTTTTTAAATTTATCAAAAAGTCTTAAACCTTTGGAATCCCTGTTTTTAAGTTGGAGCCTATTTTCATAATAATAAAAACCTAAACTAAAAATGCATCATACTTTTCAGGATTTGAAGATGTTATCCCTTTCTGCGATATTAACAAAATTGCCCTTATGGTTTACAGTTGATGTTAGTAACATTTAGGTATATAGCTCCATAGCGGCAATATTGCAGTGCTACATAGTATAACTAATTATGGAAAACATCTACTGGACATGATCAGCAAGTTCTAATAAAGTGGTTTTTAAACCACTAACATTTTTATCAACATACTAAAATGTGCCCCATTTACCAACAAGGGCCCAATCTTTATGGTTGAGCATGCATAAGTTACTCCTGTGCATGGTCCCAGTGAAATCAAAGTAGGACTTTGCAGGATCTAGACTTTAATTTTTATGATTAAGTCCTTTAAATTTTAAATTTGACAAAAATCCAGAATCTCAAAAGAACTATATTTTTTGGTCAGCAGCTTCTATTGAGCACACTGGAAGCTGCTGGATGCTGAGCTGTTTTGAAAATCTGGTCCCAGTTATGGGTGCTGAATACTTCAGAAAATCTAACCCTAGATGTTTAGGGTTCTCCCCCTCTTCCTCAGTATCCACTTAAGTGCCATTAACTTTAATGGAGTTTACATATATGTATGAGGGGAGAATATACTAATACAAAAACATAATGAATTAACTGAATTTTGAAGTACAGCACAGTGACCAAATTTTCAAAGGAAGTTTTACCCATCTGTCAAGTTGCTCCAGCAAAGTTTGTATATCCAAGTTTTTGCACGTACAAAACTTCAAATTAGTCTCTGCAAGCAACATTTGCACGTAAAAATTGGAGAGCTGTATGCTAATACAGTTTGCTCATGCAAATTTGAGGAGTTTATGCATGATATAACTAGAGAACAAAAGCTGCATGTGCAAATAGTAGTGTGCATAGAGTAACAACAATTTAGCATCCACTTTTGAAAAATTTGCCTGTTGTGTAGCACAGTGGCTCTCAACCTTTCCAGATTACTGTACCCTTTTTAGGAGTCTGATTTATCTTGCATACCATACCCCCTAGTTTCACCTCACTTAAAAACTATTTGCTTACAGAATCAGACAAAAAATACAAGTGTGTCACAGCACATTGTTACTGAAAAATTGTTACTTATTTTTACTGTGTAATTATAAAATCAGAATATAAATATTATACTTACATTTCAGTGTATGCTATATACGGCAATATAAACAAGTCGTATGAAATTTTTGTTTTTACTGACTTCGCTAGTGCTTTTTATGTAGGCTGTTGTAAAACTGGGCAAAAATCAGATGAGTTGATGTACCCCCGGAAGACCTCTGGGGGACATGTACCCCAGTTGAGAACCACTGGAGTAGTGCATATTCTGTATTTATTTTCCAAACAAAAATAAACTAATTGTTTAATTTTCAGTCCCCACCCCCAAAAGTCCAATTACTGTTCCACATAAATGACACTGAATATAAAAATGTCAATATTTTATTAATCTGGGGCTTTACTAAAAGATTATTTTAAAAAGTGTTTTTGAGGTAGTCTGCCTTTACCTTTACAAACAGTTTAGTTGATTTACACTTCTTAAAATATATTGCTGCTAGAGTGTCACCTGTATGGTATATCAGTTTTTAGCTAGATGGAAATTAAAATAGCCAAATTAGAAATGTGTGAAAGCAGGGAGATTAATTGTTGTGGTGCTGTTGGGTTCTGCCACATTATTTATTGTTTTTCCCCTCCCCACGGAAACAGGGTTATCAACATTAGTTTTGGTTAATAATGGGTTCATTTTTGTTTTACCAAGGTCTTAAGAGGGTGGGAGAAGTGTGTGTATAATATATATACACAATGTGTTTATGGATATGAAAAGCGGTATATCTACACTTTCTCTTCTCCAGCAGCCCAGATTTGTAACTTGTAGCCTGAGCATTTGCAGCCCTGCTATACAATTCCAAAAATTGCCTAAAAAACCCATCTTTTTGGCTTTAGCAGAGATGCGGAAAATACTCTTGAATTGACTTTAGAAAGGATGATTCTGTCAAGTATGCAACGAGTTTGTTTAAAGATAATTTCATAAAATGCACTATGAATCAAAATAAGTCATCTTCTGTTTTTAACTACTTGCGTTTTTCTGAAGTAAATAGTGTGAGATCTTGTATGCACTCGTGGTAATAGCTGGGACAATTGATATTAAAACATCATGGCAGTTGTTTCAGATACACAGAAAAGTATCTTAGTTGCTCATAGATGGAACAGAAGTCTGCAAGTAGAACAGAACTATGCAGCATATATGAGATCATAATTGGCAGGTGCTGCAAATGTTTTTTGATGATTTTCACACTT
Source organism: Chelonoidis abingdonii (assembly GCF_003597395.2). NCBI lineage: Eukaryota > Metazoa > Chordata > Testudines > Testudinidae > Chelonoidis > Chelonoidis abingdonii. Next base: position 8,756,798 of record NC_133782.1, read on the forward strand.
CTATAAATTTTATTTTTCCCCCGAAAAAGTTAGTTTTAGTATTAGCAAAGCAGTATTTTCACTTGCACTAGTATATAACAGGTTCTCAAAACTGGCCACAACTGAAATCTACAATCTTCTTACCGTAACTGTATTGTCAACCCTGGGAATTTAACAAAAAATGAAACAGGTTTCTCTGATCACAGGTATATTATACTGTTACTCTGTTCTGCTATCTTCTTATGGCATTATAGTCGACACTATGAGCTAGGGATGTGGTTCCCAGCTCACAGGTACGTACTCGCAGTAGCTCAGTGACAGCTAGCACCGGTGTAATAAAAGAAAGTATAGCTGTGGTATTATGGGCAGTAGCAGCAATGGCCCAGCTGAGCCATGCTGAGTATGTATTCAGAGGGTTCAGACAGGTTTGTACGTAGCACAGCTAAGCCATGCTCCTGCTGCCCATGCTACCATGGCTACACTACTGTTTATACTTGAGCTCACTCTCATTGAGCTAGCATGAGTATGTCTGTGAGCTGGGGATCACACCCTAGCTTGTAGTGTAGACCGAGCCTAAGACGCTTGCTAAGAGGTATGCAGCAGAGTGTGTGGGGGCGGGGAAGTACTATATTCATATATTGAATTAAAACAGTACAGAGCTGGTAGATCAGGAGAGTTTTTTCCCCTCCCGTGTCCTTCTCTCCCCCCCTCCCCCGCCCAAGCCTAGGCAAAAGTGAAATATAGAAACCCCACTTTTTTCCTTTGAGTTTTAGTACTTATGAAAATTGCTGAAGACTAAAGGTCCTTCTTGTCCACAGAATAGTATAGCAAAATGTAGTAACGGTTAAAGCTTCTCTACACACCAATCTGCAGGGATCACCCCTGGGTGATGGGAGTGTAGTAGATCATTCTCTTTGCCCACTTAATCCTCTGTTCTTTTGACTGAGACTGCCAACAAGGATATCACAGTTGTCCACTAGTCACTGAACTGATGCCACAAATTGATATTTATATAGGTCATAGAACAACCGTCAGATGGTAACGGTAGAGGGTCTCTATAGCTTTACTCCTCCCCCAGTATTTCCTAGCATCTGCTGGTAGTTGGATGTGGAAATGGGGACACAAATGTGTATTGTATTCTATCACCTACCTTCTGGGGTGGTTTTTTTGGGTCCTTGTGCACTATGAATAACTCCAGTGTCTGCCACCACTGGTAGCTTTCCCAAGCAATATTAGTGTGAAACTGACCTGATATGAGGAGTTTCATTGTTGTAGGGTTCTGAATACCACTAGTGAAAATGACCAATGTTAATTTCATGCTACTGCTGCTTAGTAGAGCTCTAGCTCCAGTGCTTCCACTGGCATCTATGTAATCTGTATACTGAAAAGGACATTATCCATTTATATTTGTCTCACATTTGGATGGTTTTCTTCACAACCATAGAGGTTGGATACTTAATTTGTTTTAAATGGAGGTTTAAATTCTACAGCAATATATGGGTTTTGGCTCTGTCGCTGGAGGAAGATTGTTACTTCTCTTGGTTTTGGTTTTTGGTGTTTTTTCCAACCCCTGCTTATTGTGGTCCCATTTAGAAAAGTATTTTATGCCTAACTTTAAGTATATACTCAAGTCTCATTGACTTGAATAGTGATGCTTTCCTGAACTGGAGCCATTAAAAGCAGCTTGCACACCTGTAGTATATATATTTTTTGGCAAACAGTCCTCTTTATATTTAAACATCCAAATGTTTGTCACCAAAAATCAACTGGGTGCACCACAATAATTGTCATAAAATTGGCATGAAGGCACAGAGAGAGACTTTGGTCCCAATCCTGTAAACCGTTTTATGTACATGTGATCGTACTCGGATGTATGGTCCCACTGACTTCAGTATAGAGATGTATCTACTAATGTTTTTCCAGGATTGGTATCCTAGACTAGTAAGCATAAGAGGTTGGAAGGAAAAAAGGCGAAGCTAACAGATTTTGAATAAAATGATCTAAATAGTTTTTTCATTGTAAAACTCTGATACTTATTATAGCTGAGCACATTGCTTTTTGGGTCCATTCTCTTCTTTTTTTTTTTTTTTTTTTTTTTTTTTTAAGTAGGCATCTCTGAAATGCTTAATTGTCTATTTAAGTTTCTGTGAATGTGAATACACATGAAAACTTGCTGGCTTTCAGATGTAAAATACACACAAAGTGTCTGAAGGAAGAATTCTAAATATTGGAATGTATCTCCAATTCTAATTCCCACCAACTTGTGAGCAAGTCCAAATGTTCCCACTGGTTTACAGCTTTTGTGTACTATACTATAGCCTACCAGTGTTATGCTGCTAACTGTTAGCATGGCCATATTTTGTGTGGTTTAAAAAAAAAAAAGATATCTAACAAGCAAGGATAATAGCAGTTTACTGAAGTACTTTCACTTTCAAACCATATTACAAATGTTAATCCTCTCATAACCCCTGTGTGATTGGTAAGTGAATGTATTTTCTCAACTTGAAAGCTGGGGAAACTCAGGGTGAAAAGTTGTGACTTTCCCATGGCCATTAGGGGTGTCAATGTCAAATCCAAAATTAAAACTTGGAAGTTCTTTGCTCAGATCACTGGGTGATATCTGTTATCAAGAGAGAAAATTATGGATTTCCTCTGTTCTACATTTAAAAGAGTTGGGGGGGAAACTGCTCAAATTATATATCAGTAAAAAGAACATTTTGCTTGATTTGAAGTGTCTTTTTATATGTAGATCCATCAGGTTTACCACATATTTCAAGACTAAGGGGAAAAAAGGTTTTAGACTTGTTAAAAATTGAAAGATCTTACCTTATTATGACAACCTTAAATTTTGCCCCAGAAGAATTTAAGGTTGAGAGGGTGATTTTCTTTTAACTTTTTTTTAAAACAGCATATCATGAGGCAGAGCAATACATTGTTTTACATTGACCAGTAAAATACAAATTGACACTTTCAGTGACCAGGCTTTATAGGATGTATAATTGTGATTCTTCAAAACTAATTTGTGGAAGCATTTAGTTATCTTGAGCTGTATATAATACAGTTCCATTTTAGAGTTAGAGCAATTATGCAAAATTTTGTATTCACACCAGTCTTCATAACAAACTAGGATTCTCTTTTTAAAACATGCTTAATTTCAGTTGAAGTTTGGTGTTTTGGGGATTACTTACCCCTTCAGTTTAAAGGCCATGCAGATGCCAGTGATCAAGGCAGTTGCCCAAGAGGTGTGAATATGGGTTAGTTGCTGCTTCTGAGGCATTCTGCACACCACTGCTAGCACAGGAACTGTCCAACAGTGTGTGTGCTCAGTGAGTCACCATCATTTTCTATTTCCATGAATCTGAAAGGCACTCAAACTCTTCTGGCCTGGGGACCAAAAATTTGGATGCCGCTCTCAACTTGAGTTCACAACTCATCTGCCATACTCTATTTTAGCTAAGCTGGCAATGGAAAATGTAAATGTGAGCACTTCATATTAATCAGAAAAAATGTGCATTGGTCAACCAACATGGTGATAAGACAAATCAATTATTACAAAATACTCTTGAGATTGTTTTTGATCTATTGAGTATTTTGATCACTTTCAGTTCTAATTATTGAAAAGTGCTTCTTTTGATGTTTGTAAATAAAGATTTAAAGTTTTTTAATTGCATGAGCTATATATAGAATTCATTTCAAATAAAGACCCAAATGCCTTATTACACTACTTGAAGTTCTTCTATTAAAAATATTTTAATGTGAAAGGGCTTAATTTAAAACACTCTTGACAGTTTTAGTCACCTGGGGTCAAACTCAGCCTTGGTGGGCTGGGCATATCTCTATTTGCCCATATCTGAACATCCGTGTTTGATTTTGAGATCCTCAATTACAAAGTTACTTGTCAGTCATGCTAATTTAGTTTATATTTTGTTCTTGAAAAAGTGACTGAAGCAGTAGCATTATAGAAACAGTTGGTCACTTGAGAAATATAGTGTAAAAAAAAAAAAGTTTACTAGTGACCTTAGTAGTGAAGAAAATATCTTTTGACAGTCTTTAAGTCAGCTAAAACACCTGATATTATCAACTGTTAAGATTCTGTGTATGGTTAGGTGTACCCCTGCACCTGGTGGAGCCTCTGTGATGTCCAGTGGGGTCTACCTGTGGCCACATGGGTACACTTGTGCCAAGTCAGTTGTGCAATCAGGACCTCAATGAGCATTAGTGAAATGAGGATCCTGTTGAAATCTCCTCCTTCTGAATACTTTCCTTCCCTGATGTATGTCTTAAATTAAAACTAGGAATCCATTCTGATATTTCACCCAAGTTCCCTCTAAGCTGCGCAGCTGCCTATTAAGCCCTGCTCAGAGCTGTGGTAGGGAGAGGCGCCTCTCCCTCAGCACAGACCAGTCCCGGACTTGCTGTGGCCAGGGGAGAGGAACTCTTCAGAGGCCTCTACCCCAGCCCCGAGTTGCTGTGGTTAGAGGGGACTGGGGGGAGTCATCTCTCCCCACTGCAGCAGCAGGGCAGCCTGCACTCCAAACCCTTCATCCCTGGTCCCACCCCAGAGCCTCCACCTCCCACACCCCAACCCTCTGCCTCAGGCAGAGCCCTCATCTCTCCACACCCCAACCCTCTTCCTCAGCCCTGAATCTCCTCCCAAACTCTTCATCCTCAGGCCCTCACCTCCTCTGCACTCCAACCCTCTGCCCCAGCCTTGAGCCCCCTTCCACGTTCCAAACCCCTGGGCCCCACCACCACGACCTCATGAATTTTGTTATATGCACCAACATGGAGGTGATGTGTGACAAATCACCTCCATATTGGTGCACATAACAAAATTCATTTCACACGTGGATGTAAACCATTAGAGGGAACACTGTATCTGACCCCTGTTATTGAGCTTCTTGAGTAAAAATAATGCTCTACATGATACGTACACTAGTTTAATTTAAATTATTTTTTAAACTGACTTAGATCTTGTCTAAATCCCAGAAGTTGTGCTTTGAACCAGTAGAGTTAAAATAGTACAGCCTCCCTAGTGTGGGGCAGTGTAAACTTAATTCCTGTAAGGGAACGGGACAGGACTAAGCTGTACTATTTGTAAGGTACTTTTTATGGTATAACTACATCCACAGTAGGGATTGTACCAGTATAATTAGTTTTGTTTTTTATTTTTATTTTTTAAAAATCACACACTTAAATAGTTTGGTTATACCAGTATGAAAACTGTGCAAACGAGGCTTTAGCAAAATCAGTGCAAAATGCTATGTGGGGACATGCTTATTTTGGTTAAAGCTTAAACTATACTTAAATAAGTTTGATTTAAATTAAAATAACTGTTCAGTCTTTTATACTGGTTTAACTAAATATGTTTAAAATGACACACTGAGCTAAACTAGTAAAATTTTCTCATGTATACAAACCCTTACTTTGACTAGCTCGATATGCTAAAAGTTTTTTAAACTAGAAAATACTAATTGATTTGAACTCAGATGGGATTGAAACCTATCGGTCCCAATCCTGCAATGAGGTTTGCACAGAATGATCCCTGCAGTCTCCCATATCCCCTCTGAAGGTAGTGTACAAATATAGAGTAAAAGACTGTTCCTGCCTATGTAATGCTGTCAGGTTAAAATCATAATTTTAAAAGATCAGCCTCCTTATCAGTGTTAGATGACTACTAGATTAACAACATTCAAATGTAAAGGGTGACTTTCCTTTTCATTATTAATTTATTTCATTTTGATCATCTTGGGCAAAAAAGTCAGTGTCACTTTTTGTTTCTGGTCTTTCACTTTCTGGTAAGCTGGCACTAACACAGTGCTGCAATAGGTTAACACTGTAGGGAGGTGTTCAAATAAAGTTCTTCTGGGCAGAGACCATCTTTACTCTTTGTGCAGCCCCTAGCACAATGAGGGTTGGATCCTGGTTTGGGTCTTTATGTAGTTCTGAACTACAATTTTCCACCTTTGATTATTTGCTTGGATTTATTTTCATCAGTGATATTGGGTAATTTTTTTCAAATAAAGAACCAAAAATGTAAATTTTGAACCTCATCTACCTGGGAATCTCCCTTTTAACTTTACAGCATTGCTCCTTGACAAAGTATTGCTGAGAAACATTTTTCAGTGATACATTGTACCTAATACAAATTCAAGAGAGAGCTTGGTTTGTATTATGTAACACATTTGTATCATTTTAAAACACTGTCATGCTTTGTGTGGAAGAGTTTGTATGGATCCATATATAGTACTTCATTCTTCTAGTAAGAGCAATCTATATAACTTTTAAACATTACTATCCTAATATATGCCCTTGTGAGTTGCTGAATTATTAAACTCATAGCATCAGTTTATCACAGAGAATTAAAAGTATGTGAGGTACTGTACAGACAGCTAAAATAATATCCTTGTGTCATAGGGGAATGTTTCCTAAATGGTGCGACCTGACCTACCAGTGGGTCGTAGGAAGGTTCTAGGTGGGTTGCCATATGAAGGGCTGGATTAGCCTATCACTAGCCTCTAGACGAACATCCACTTCTCCTCACTCAGTACAGAGGTGAGGCTCAGAAAGGTAATTGGGGGTGGGGAGGTTGGAGAGCAAGCTTACCCCGCAGCAGCACCTCCAGTGCTATGAGGCACTCTGGGTGTTGAGACCTGTGGCACAGAGTTGCAGAACCAAGTAGATTTGTCCTGGCTGCCCCTCCATCACACACATGGGTGGCTGGGCCAAGCCTGAGTGGTGCTGTGACCTCATGCCCAGTCATCACACCAGGAGCAGGCAGGAGCCATTGCTGCAAGTTGAGTGCAGGGTGGGTCCACCCCTCCCTGGGGGTCTTTCCTTTACACTGGGCTGGGGTTAGGGTTTTGGTTCCTGGGATGAAAGGTGCACATATGTAATGGTGGGTTGCAAAAAGAGAGAATGCAGTTGGTGGGTCGCCTTAGTAAAATGTTTGGGAATCTCAGCCATAGGGCATACCATGTAAATGTCAATGTAGAAAGAGAGGCTAGGTGATGGGCCACAGACAAAAAGCAGATGACTGACCAACAATGTTTAACTTTTGGAAAGTAACTATTAATAATCAAGTGTATCTATTTCCATGAAGAAAAGCTAGAACTGGTAAACCTCTTGAAAGAACTTGAAAGAAACGAGGATGGGGCATGGTGGACCTGGTCAGGGAGTGGGTTCCAACCATAAGGAGCAGCATAGAACAAATTGGAATGACAGGGGAGAGGAAAATCTAAAGAGGGTGATTAGTAGACTGTTTTGGAAAAAAGAATGAAGTGATAGAAATAAAGCCCCAGAGAAAAGAGAGAAGTTGTGCAGCACATTGTAGAAGTACAAGGAGCTCAAATTTGGTGTGGTGGTGGTTACTTTCTAATAAAGATATACACTGACACATTCAAAGCTCCTACAACAGGAAACCAAAAAGGGCTGCTATCCATGCAGTATGTGTCATTCACAAATATATTGTCTTGTTCCTTTCTTCCTCGTATGCTGCTACTTCTCTTTTCCGTGGTCCCTTTTAAAAAAAGAGAAAAAAACAAGTCTTTTTATTCATTACCTCACATTGTTTCCTTGTTAAATCTAGGTTAAAAATTTTTTTTTATGGTTTCTTAATTGATGAGTTGTTAGAATAAGAATCATATTTACAGATGTGGAGAGAAGATTTTACTTTTTTAGTGAGTTTTTTTTTTTGCTTTATTAAAATTAATTCTATTTTAAAGAGAGATGGTACTGAATAATGTTGCTATTATGATAAAGACATTTATGTATCATGTCCCTGTAACAGTTTAATTTTACATCTAATTAACAGAGGTCTTATTGGTCTGTCCTGTATCTGAACTTCCAGGAGTAGTATAGTGCTGTAAATTGCTAAAATATGAAATTCTGTGCCTGCCTAGGGAACTAGAGGTGGGGGGAACAGTGATGCCGCCACTGGTTCGGCTATATATTTATATGGCACGATGGTAAAAGTGCTACAAGTCAGAGGATCTTGTCTACATTATGGCTTCTGCCACTGCAGCAGAACAAGTAACACTGGTGGAAATTTTTCCTAAAATTCTCTAATGTAGACAAGGCTTTAGCACGGAATGAAAACTAGCTGGTTTGCAAAACCACAGGTACAATTTAACATATTAAAAGAATTGGTGACCCACTTGTGAATTAAATTCACCCTTCCTCAGAAGAAATTAGATTCATATACCACTGGGTCATATTCCCTCATGTAACCCTTTTGAAGTTAGTGGAGTTACACCAGGGATAAATTTAATCCACTTTGTTTATTGAGGTCAAAATTATTGAAGTGAAAATTGGTTTACCTCTTGATAGTGGTTTGCCTTCTAAGCTCTTGCCTTCTTGGACTTTGCTGATATATAACTAGGGCATGTTAAGCATAAACTTGTTACAGAAAAACCTGCTCTGTGAATTTCAGAATAAAACCAAACATGCATCAGTTTGTTTATAGCTTGACAGAAAGGTGTGTGGTATTTTGAAAGACGACTTGAAAGCATGTTAACACCTTTCCAGGTAACATAGCTTTCTAGAGAGGTGTTAACATAGTTTCAAAACTGACTGTAGTTGGGGTGTTTTGTTGAGTAACTGAGACCGCTGACTAGGGAAATAACCCACTTCCTTCCTTGACGGACTAAGAGACGCACCCCACCGATGTACTTATCCACTACACCGATACTGATTTGGACTCCTTATTCGTTCCATGGGTGGCATACCTGAGCCCGCTCATCCACTGACACTTTAAAAACCTTTTGACCCCAATCTGGGTCTATGCCAGTTATGCGATATGTATGTATCTCTTCATCCTTGCAACTGATACCTGTAATCCCCCCCCCCCCATAACCCAAGCCTGACCCCAGATGTACAGTACCTTCCCTCTTAACTTGTGTATTTCATTTTAAACAGTCACTTTAATTGCAGTGGCTGACTACCAACACTGCTCTCTCATCTTGGAAAGCAAAACTTTTCAAATGAGTCCACCATCAAGAATGGTCATCATTTGGTGCTTTAACATTGACATTTGCTTCAACTGTTAGTTCTTAAAATATTTTCATTAGCAACCCATACTTGATTCATCTATTGAATTGGTAAGCAATATAGTAAATTAAGCTGTATGGATGCAATGAAGTTCTTGTGTAGGGTTACTGAGAAAAAGCCTTTGGCATGAAATTAGTCTACTTTTATACATCAAGCAATTAGGATAAACAAACTTATGAAAATTACTTTTGCATTATACAAACTTGTCTAATTAATTTACAAAAATTAGACTGAGAGTGAACTATAGTTGGGACCCTATGTAATCTGTGATTCTGTGGCCATGGAACTTGCCACAGAAGTCATCCTAATGCCACAGAATTGTGCCTCAGAATCTCAGCTTTCATTTTTAAAGAGCTGTGTTTCTAGCTTTCACAGCTGTGAAATCTAAATTAGGGACTTGTCTACACTGGCGCTTTACAGCGCTGCAACTTTCTTGCTCAGGGGTGTGAAAAAACACCCCCCTGCACACAGCAAGTTTCAGCACTGTAAAGCACCAGTTAAGACAGTGCACCATGGCAGTGCTTTAGCTTTGTTAGTGAAGACCTGCCCTGAGTGTAAACTGATGTGGTTGTATCTTCCTGGATTTGCATAGGACCTGAAACAATAGTTCTTAGGGGTGTGAATGCCCCATTCATTTGTCAGTCACTCTAGTTTGCCATGGATTTTTTTCTTTTTGCTGTAGCCGGACACCTGATATCCTGTTTATTCATATTTTTTGGTGTTGCTATCTTTCTGGGACTAGCTTGACAGCTTCCTTGTGCTCTCCTGGTTTCCCATGAGGGGGAGTTAGATTCTAGTACATGCACCCTGCACTGTTCTATGTAATCAGGAAGAAAGAGGTTAAGGGGAAGCTGAGCTGCCTGGAAAATAGCTGAATAGTCAAGGCTCAGAGAGCTGGAGAGACAAGCTGCAGAAGTCAGCTATGAGTTTCCCCATTCCTTGGGGGATAGGGAGTGAAGTCAGGCTGTTTGGAGAGCATAATGGAAAAATATATCCTCAGAAATCACTGTTGAAAATATTTTTTTATAACAATGAATATTTATTTCAATTATGAGCCACAGTTGTGTATGTTTGCATGGATTGGGGGTATTTTGAGCAATACAATAGATTAATACTGCAGAATAATTTAGGAGTTATTGCAAAATTTAGTCCATTGTGCCATACATGGAGGGCCTCGACCTACATAGCATTTTCAAGTTCTTCCCAAGCTACCTCAACATGCCCAGTGTAGTTCAGTTGCCATTTTATGCCAATGTGATGGTAAACTAGGTCCTGAAGGGTCCTTGAAAGCCTGTCATTGATCTGCTAAGTTAGAAAATTCACATTCTTAGAGAGCAAGACCTTATTTATCCAAGTAATTCAAGAGGAAGTTCAACCACAGAACTGACTGGCTAAGCACAAGACACTTTCAACTGGAGTTTGGGAACTTGACCAGAAAATGTCCATTCATGTGTCAAAGATGTATGTTTCCTTCCACAATGCTTCCTAGGGTAAAAAAAAATCCAAATCTTTGGCTTGAGGCTATTGTAGAGCCCAATGTACCATGGGTGGGTTATTTTTGTTTTGTTGAAAATGTCTATGCACTTTGCCTTCTAGCAAGAGTAGCTTGGAAAATCAAGGAAGGCAAGGCCATAGTCCTCAGTTCCCTTATTTGCTGATTGTGTCAATCTATGGTCCATGGCAACTTGCTGCTTATAAGGATCTGCTGAGGGAAAGCCCACTTGTTCCATGCCTCCAGAATCTAAACTTGTTGGTCTAGAACTTGAGGCAAAGGCTCCAAGAGCGTGGTTACTCATGAGAGTCAACTGACTTCCATCCTTCCTGGATTTCAGAAATAGTAGTTCTAGAGTAGTTCTGATGACTTTGAATTTATCTACCTTATCTAAATATTCTAGGTGGTGCACTAGGGACGAACAAATAATTTTGTAGACCTCCCTGTCAAATATAGAGCATGCTCTTTTTGATGTTTAGAAAACCATCATGTCTCAGCTGTTTTCAAGTTCCTGTGCACAGTTTTGGACACATCAAATAATTAAGTGACATCTTTGTTATTTATCCTTGTATTTTCAAGAGTTCTCTACAAAAGTAGCCAGGCTTTGCTCCTTTCAGTACTCAGTAAGAAAACAAACCAATGGAATCTTAACTTGGTCCTCTGAGACCTGATGAAATCTCCTTTTAAGCCATTTTGCACAAGTGTCAGACCATTTCTGAACTCTGAAAGTAACTTCTGATTTTGACTGGAGCTGGATGAAGTGGGGAAAAGACCCTCCCCATAAAACTTCATGAAAACTTTGTCACTGTTCCTGCACCTCATAGATTTTGGAAGACTCCAGTCTTTTTTTGCAACAAAGCACACAGGACTTTGAAGTCCTTTGCCCAAAATTTCAACCAGGGGAATAGTGTAAGTTCTACCAAAGTCTTAGTTTTTTAAAAGGAGTATTCTCTGTAGAAGACCTATAGCCCTAAAAGAATGATAGGACTGGCACATTAAGTGTATTGTGTATAAATAGTTATTTTAATGTTAAACTGCCCCATTCCATATGACTCCTTAGTTGGACCCTGATCTAATTCCAGGTACTTGTTAGTTTTACTCGGATGTGTGTAGCTGGATAGGTTTGACAGCAGGAGAATATGATTTGTGGACTACATGTTTAACTAATTCAGTGTGTGTGTGTGTGTGGTGTTTTTTTTGGTTGTTTTTTTTTTGTAGTAACAGTCTAGTGGTTAGATATTTATTTTGTGAGGCTTTGGTAATATGGATATAGTTTTATGTCATAATTAGGGCTTGAGAGCAAAACTCACTTTTTAATATGAAATTTGTGTGGGTTCTCTACACTATCTTGTCCTTTTGACTTTTTTTAGTATTGGCTGGAGATGTAGCTTTAAAAACTTTTTTTTTCTCATCTGTTCCTCTGTGAATAGAAATCAAAGGCAGTTATTCATTTAAGCTATTTAAAAGCCACGATACTCTTCCATTTTAAAATAGAAATGTAGGGCTGGAAGGGACTTTAAAAGGTCAACAAGTCCAGCTCCCTGCACCAAGGCAGGATCAATTAGACATAAACTATCCCTGACAGGTGTTGGTCAAACCTGTTGTTAAAGTCCTCCAATGATGGGGATCTCACAGCCTTGTTTGGAAGCTTATTCCGGAGTTTAACTACCTTTATAGTTAGAAAGATTTGCTAATATCTAACCTTACTCTCCTTTACAGCAGATCAAGCCCATCACCTCCTGTCCTACCTTCAATGGACATGGAGAACAATTGATTCCCTGTCCTCTTTAGAACAACCTTTTGAAGACTTATCAGGTCCCCCACCTCAGTCTTCTTTTCTCAAGACTAAACATGAACAATTTTTTAACCTTTTCTCATAGGTCAAATTTTCTAAACCTTTTATCATTTTTGTAGCTCTCCTCTGGACTCTCCAGTTTCCCCACGTCTTTCCTGAAAAGTGGTGCCCACAGTTGGACACACTGGTCCAGCTGAAGCCTCACCAGTGCTGAGTTATCACCTGTGTCTTACAATTCTGCTGTTAATACGCCACAGAATGCCATTAGCCTTTTTCACATCTGCATAACATTATCGGCTCATTCAATTTGTGATCAATTTATAACTCCTAGATCCTCTTCAGCAATACTTTCACATAGCCAGTTATTCCTCTTCTTATGGCTATGCATTTGATTTTTTTCTTTTACTTCCTAAATGTAGTACTTTCACTTGTCCCAGTTGAATTTCATTTTGTTGAATTCAGTCCAATTCTCCTTATTTGTCAAGGTCATTTAGAATTCTAATCTTGTCCTCCAAAGTGCTTGTAACCCCTCCTAGCTTAGTGTTCTCTGCAAATTTTATAAGCATATTCTCCACTCAATTCTCAGTCATTAATCAAAATATTGAATAGTACCAGACTCTGGACTGACTCATGTGGGATCCCAGCAGATATGCCCTCTCAATTTGACAGCAAGCCATTGATTAACTATTCTTTGCATGTGATCTTTCAACCAGTAAAGCACCAACCTTAAGTAATTTCATCTAGATTGTTTGTTTGAGAATGTCATGTGGGATTGTGTCAGATCTTATTAAAATTCAAGATATGATGTCTGCTGCTTCCCCCACTTTCCACTAGGTCAATAACCATGTCGAGAAGGAAATTAGGTTTACATGGAATGATTTGTTCTTGGCAAATCCGTGCTGGCTGCCCCTTATGACTCTATGATCCTCAAGGTGCTTACAAATTGATTGTGTAATAATTTGTTCCAGTATCTTTCCAGGTGTTGAAATTAGGCTGACTGGTCTATAATTCCCTGGGCCCTCTCTATTTTTCTTTTTAAAGATAGATACTATATTTTCCCTTCTCCAATCCTCTGGGACCTCACCCGTTCGCCAAGAATTCTCACAGGTGACTGCTAACCATTCCAAGATTGTTTCAGCTCACTCTTTAAGTATTCTAGGATGAATTTCATTCGACTGTGATGACTTGAATTTCTCTACCTTATCTTAATATTCTTTAAAGAATATTATTTCCCTATTGTGGCTTGAGTTCCTTGCCTCTTGTTAATGTTAATTATATTGAGTATGTGGTCACCATTAACCAGGGGTTCTCAAACTGGGGGTCGGGACCCCTCGGGGTCATGAGGTTATTACATGGGGGGTCGTAAGCTGTCAGCCTCCACCCCAAACCACACTTTGCCTCCAGCATTTATAATGATGTTAAATCTGTAAAGAAGTGTTTTTTATTTAAAAGGGGGGTCGTACACACAGGCTTGCTATGTGAAAGGGTCACCAGTACAAAAGTTTGAGAACTACTGCCGTTAACCTTTTTAGTGAAGTCTGAAGCAAAATGGTCAAACTCCTGAGCTTTCTTGATGTCATCAGTTATTAGCTCTTCCCCCCACTAAATATAGGGACCTACACTTTCCTTTATCTTTCTCTTGTACCTATTTATTTAACGTGTGTTAGTCATCTAGCCAAGTGGTGACAGTTCTTCTTGGCCACCATTGAACCTAGTCTTGTACCTAATATATCTAAAGAACCTCTTATTGTCTCTTAGGCTAAGGCACAAAATGAGTTACAGCTAGCAAGGGACCTTTCTGTTTTTTCTCAATAATGCTAATAAAAGGTTGTGATTATAATATCAGGGTACTAGAAAGTTGACGACATTGCTCCTTAATGTTATGGATTTCAGACTTGGATCGAATCTGATTATTATAAATACTATTATAAATGGTTTAGTGCCTCTTGTTGAAAAGAATCTCAAGCACTTTACAAACCGTGGGCTCAATCCTTCTTGGAGAGCCCAGAATACCTATTGACCTTAGTGTATGTGGGGTTCTCTTTTATGGAAATCCACTGTTTTATCAGGAAAACTGTTGGGTTCCAAGTGTTGTGGGCAGAGCAGAAGGCTAGCCTTGTACCTTGTTTGACAGTGCTCTGTGGTAGTGTACCTACTGAACTGCTGTCATATTTCCAATCTTCTGCCTCCATGATCAGAAGCAGAGGTTCCTCTGAACTTACCTCAGGCTTCTTCCTTATGAGACAGACTTTCATTTTTTTTCTTCCTCCTACTAGCTTGGCTTACCTCTGATAGGAGGACAGTCTTTACACATGCACCTATGACAGGGTTTGGGATTAGGCCCCAATCAACAGTGGCAGTGGGTAAATTGTTCCAACAGCAACTTCAAAAGGCACACCTACTGTGTACAATTTAGCTTGTCGTATAATATAGGTGCCTGTCTTTTTGGTCAATGTTGAGCCAGGTCTTGAAGGAAAAAAGTTCAGAGGGGAAAAATATGTAAACAAACACCATGGACACCAGCAGAGGCTGGTCAGTTATAGAAAAAAGAAATGAGGGTTCTGTGGGACAACCTGGATTGCCACAGTGGCCGGTCCCTACTGCCCCTGCTGCTGTATCTCTGGGAAGCGCTCTAGTAACTCTGTCCTTTCTCTGATTCACTACACTGAATGTTCATCCATTGTGTAGCTCTGTATCGTGCTGTCAGGTCATGCTGTAGAAGAGACCATAGTGAAACACCTTGGCTTTGTGAGTAAAAATTGGACACTGCTCCATTATTGGCTCAAGTTTATTCAGTCATTCTTCAATCCGTCATTTCTTAACTCACTCCCTGCCCCCTCCCCCCCAAGGTGTGGTGTTTTTTTTACTTATCTCTAGCCTTCTCCATTAATTTAGGGATGTGTTCATCTCCATTCCTGAACATTATGGTTTGATGATGACTTTGTTTGTATTCCTTGTGTAATTCAGAATGCTGTTATTCCCCACCTTTGTTCTCACATGCACGTTGCTGTTAGCCTTTTATGGTGATTTCTTATAAAGTAGTTTTTTCTTAAACCTGGTCTATACTGAAATTAGACTGAACAGCTATGTCACCCAGGGTGTGAAAAATGTTGTGCCCTAGGCGCTGTAGTTCGGTCTAACCTCAAATGTAGATGGCATTCATTTGTTAACATGTTACCTCCTGTCGGAGACATGGATTAACTACGTTGATGGGAAAAACCCCTTCCTATGGTACTACAGCTGCAGTGATGTAGCATAGACATGTCTTTAGTTTAGACTAACGGGCTCTGTCTAAACTAGAAAAGGTTGGGTTTTTTTGCAATTAAGTTTGCTCTGTTGAGCCAATTTAACTTGATTGAAAACCACACTCTACACTTATGTAGACACAGTTTTACACCTTCAGCTTGATTTTTAGCAAGTTATAACAACTAGGGTCCTGCTTTGATTAGTTAAACTGATTCACTTGAAAATCCCCTCACACTTTTTCTGCTAGTCTAGACTCTATATGAACACCAGGTATGCTAACGTTGTATTACTGATTGACTTTATTTGGTGGCTAAGGTTTCCACACTAAAAGTTGTTTATTTGAAACTACTTTGAATAATTTTGTCCATGTTCGTAAATTATTAAAATACTAACAAGCAATTATTAGTAATGTCAGACACTTAGATTTTAGTATAGGATTGTAGCAAGGTTACAACCTGATTCATCTTATATTTTTCTAGTCTTATGTTGATACAGGCTGTTTCAGTAATTTGTTAATATTAACATTATTAATTTTTATAGCACCATAGACGAACAGGACAATTTATAAATAATCCTGTAATAACTCGGATACAAGGAAGCTTAGATTGTATCAGTAGCACAGTATGTCTTTCTCTGGAGTAACTATCAACCAACTAGATCAACACACTGACTTTAGACCAGTAAGGTTATATGAATTACTTTAAAAAGATAAACTATATCAAAGTAATACAAAAACTATATTAAAATAATTTATATTGTTACATAAACAAGCCCTTTGAATTTGCAGTTAAGGATCAAGCTTTCAACAGCCAGGTAGGGTGTACTGTAGTAGAAGAGGTAGTGCTTCTGCATTGTTCAGGTTCAAGGTTTTAATTGCCAAATGTGAATTTCTAGCCTTTTATACAAATTGCACCTAAAATTATTTTTGCCTCCATGATGCCAGAAGTCAAACTTTCTTGGTATGCATTCTATTGCTTGTTTGCAGTATGCTTCACAAGTGTTGGTTTCAGGCAATTAATATAGTTATTCTATATAATGCATATGTACGTTCCAATTCTGCTGCTTGTTAGCTCTTAGAACAAGGAATGGGCTTGATCTTCAGGTGAACCAGAGCTCCATTTGGTGTCTTTGTCTCTACCTCCCTTCTTTCACCACCTCCAGTCTTGGGAGTGTGAAACAGAGGAGTCTTAAGGCTGTTCTAACATAGGTTGACAGTAGGGCTGTTGATTAATCGCAGTTAACTCATGCGATTAACTAAAAGAAATCGTGATAAAATTAATCACAGTTTTTTAATCACATTGTTAAACAATAGAATACCAATTGAAATGTATTAAATATTTTTGCATGTTTTCAAATATATGGATTTAAATTACAGCACAGAATACAAAGTGAATACTGCTCACTTTATTACTTTTGATTGCAAATATTTGCACTGTAAAATGATAAAAGAAATAGTATTTTTCAGTTCATCTCATACAAGTACTGTAGTGCAGTGATTCTCAAATTATTGTACTGGTGATCCCTTTCACATAGCAAGCCTCTGAGTGTGACCCCTCCTTCCATAAATTAAAAACACTTATTTATATATTTAACACCATTATAAATGCTGGAGGCAAAATGAGGTTTGGGATTGGAGGCTGACAGCTCGCAATCCCCTATGTAATAATCTCACAACCCCCTGAGGAGTCCCGACCCCCAGTTTGAGAACTCCTGCTAGTGCAATCTCTTTATCATGAAAGTGCAGTTTACAAATTTATATATTTTTGTTACATAACTGTTTTGTTTTTGAGTGCAATGTAAAACTTTAAAGCCTACAAGTCCACTGAGTCCTGCTTCTTGTTCAGCCAATCACTAAGACAAACAAGTTTGTTTACATTTATAGGAGATAATGTTGCCCACTTCTTATTTACAATGTCACCAGAAAGTGAAAACAGGTGTTCGCATGGCACTTTGGCAGGTAAATACACCTCTACCCCGATATAACACAAATTCGGATATAACACGGTAAAGCAGCGCTCCGGCAGGCCGAGGCTGCGCAGTCCAGTCGATCAAAGCAAGTTCGATATAACGCGGTTTTACCTATAACGCGATAAGATATTTTGGCTCCCGAGGACAGCATTATATCGGGGTGGAGGTATACCTTGCAGTGCTGGCTACAAGATATTCTAAACATTCTTATGCCCCTTCAGCCACCATTCTAGAGGACATGTTGAGGACACTTGTTAAAATTGTGTTAATTAAATTTGTGACTGAACTCCTTGGGGGAGAATTGTATGTTTTCGGCTCTGGTTTACCCACATTCTGCCATATATGTCATGTTCTGGTAGTCTTGGAAGATAACTCAGTACATATTCATTTTAAGAACACTTATACTGCAGATTTGACAAAATGCAAAGAAGGTACCAATGTGAGATTTTAAAGATAGCTACAGCACTTGACCCGAGGTTTAAGAATCTGAAGTGCCTTCCAAAATCTGAGAGGGATGAGGTGTGGAGCATGCTTTTAGAAGTCTTAAAAGAGCAACACTCCAATGCGGAAACTACAGAACCTGAACCACCAAAAAAGAAAATCAGCCTTTTGTTGGTGGCATCTGACTCAGGTGATGAACATGAGTATGCATCAATTTGCACTGCTTTGGACTGTTGTTGAGCAGAACCCATCCTCATCATGGATTCATATCCTCTGTAATGGTGGTTGAAGCATGAAGGAACATATGAATCTTTAGTGCATCTGGCATGTAAATATCTTGTGACGCTGGTTACACCAATTCCATGCGAATGCCTGTTCTCGCCTTCAGATGACATTGTGAACCAGAAGCAGGCAGCATTATCTCCTGCAAATGTAAACAAACTTGTTTGTCTGAGTGATTGGCTGAACAAGAAGTAGGACTGAGTGGGCTTCTAGGCTCTAAAACTTTACATTTGTTTTATTTTTGAATGCAGTTATTTTTTTGTATGTAATTCTACATTTGTAAGTTTAACTTTTGTGACACAGAGATTGCACTAAGTACTGAGGTAAATTGAAAAATACTATTTCTTTTGTTTTTTACAGTGTAAATATTTGTTATAAAAAACGGTGAGCACTGTACACGTTGTATTCCATGTTGTAATTGAAATCAATATATTTGAAAATGTAGAAGACAACCAAAAATATTTAATGTTCTAATATTAACAGTGCGATTAATCACACGATTAATTTTTTTAATTGTATGATTAATAATTAATTTTTTTAGTTGCTTGACAGCCCTAGTTGACAATAAGGGATAGCTCAGTGGTTTGAGCATTGGCCTGCTGACCCCAGGGTTGTGAGTTCAGTCCTTGAGGGGGCCATTTAGGGAACGGGTAAAAATCCATCTGGAGATTGGTCCTGCTTTGAGCAGGGGGTTTGACTAGATGACCTTCTGAGGTCCCTTCCAACCCTAATATTCTATGATAATGGTGTCCTAAGTGCAGTTCTGCCAGCCTAGGACCGTAAAAGTACAGCACGCTCCAGCCATGTAATGATTATGGCCCCTATACTGAGGTGGGGCCTGGAACAAGTTGGATAGAGCTGTCTATGTTGACTTTGTACTGTCTAGAGTAGGGTGACCAGACAGCCAGTGTGAAAAATCGAGAAGGGGGTGGGGGTCAATAGGCACCTATATAAGAAATAGCCCCAAATATCAGGACTAGCCCTGTAAAACCGGGGCATCTGTTCACCCTAGTCTAGAGAGCCCCCCATGCAAAGTGACAATCACCAGCTACCCCTTTAGGACTGTTTTAAACCCTCTTTGTACTAGTAGGGCAATGCCAAGAGGGCCTATTATAGAATGGAATCACTCACAGTTTCTCTTTCTGGGAGGAGGGGAACAGAAGTTAAACTTAATTTTATATCTTTTGGATGAGACAAAAAACCTAGGGAGTTCAAAAGTTGTGAATTTTAAGAATTAAGTCCATCACATGCACTTGCAAGGTAATGGCCTTTGTTACTGAAGGATTTATAGTTTCATCTGGCCTTATCAGTTGGTAAAAAAAATTAAATTTCATAATTTGTCACGACGCTGCATTTGTCTTGAACGTGGCACTTGGCTTGTTTATAAAGTACAGCAGGAGTTTGATTAATTTCAGTTTTAATCTTATTAAGCTATATTGATTCAGTGCTTCTTTCCAGATCTGGTTAGTGTAAGATGTGGCAAAGCAATGGGTAAAATGGATTTGTTGCCCGAAATGGATTTGTTGCCCAATATTTCACATTTACACACTGGAATAAAAAGTCAAGTTCAGTTTGTGTAGTGACACTTGAATATATACATAATAATACTCATTGAGGATATGAACAAGTTTGTGTTGTATCATTTTTTACTCATTCAAAAACATTCTGAAGTTGTCCATTTTTGCAGTGATCAGTATTGTATATAAAGGGTGATAGAAAAAATTCAGTGGCCATTCTGACAGCAGTTAAAGTGAACAGAGAATTTGACTTGGTTGAGTTTTCAAAATGTCCTGTACCAAAGTAGTGTTGCTTTTAAAAGATATTACTTGCATGAATGTTTAGCAGTTATTTTACCATCTCTCGAAACTCCACAAGCATAAACGTAGCGGGATAAAACATATGTTATGACACAAGTGAAAGGTTTTATGTTGCTTTTAATTGATTAGCTAGAAAATGTTTTTCCTTTGAAATCTCATGTAGAAACTAAATCCAATTAACTCCATGATTTGCAAGATTATAGCCATGGAAAAAATTAGTAATTTTCCCTCTTCAGAAAAATACACTTAAAATATTAATGTTTTGTGGTATAACTCATGTGCAGTGGTCATAACTGGACACTAGTTGAGGGACGTCATTTAAATTGGCTCCTTGTTGATGTAAACTATCTTCAATTCTTTTTGTGCTGATTTGCTTCTATAGAGAGAGGTAACTACATAACTCTTGGAGATTTTTTTTTTTTTTTAAATTTCAGTGTGAGGATATATAGGGGAAAACCAGTCTGAATTCAATGTCATCTTTATCTTTGAAGTCATCTGGTGGAGAAATTAAACAAGCTGTATAGTTTGAGAGCACTAGATTGGAAGCATGCCAAGAAAATGATGTGACATCTTTGTCCATATACATGTGTTCAGTTGTTTAGAAAAGCAACCTAGAACATGACCATTTCAGAGTCTCATCTTCTAAAAGTGCCTTAGAACAGATCTTCAGCTATAGATGGAGATCTAGAATGCTCTAACTTATTTGCTGAGTGACACGTAAGCTGAGTCTACACTACAAGGTAAAGTTGACTTAAGTTATGTCAATGTACAGCCACCACATAATTAAATTATTTTTGCATGGCCACCCTACACTCCTATTGGCGGTGCGTATCCTCACCATGAGCGCTTGCACTGATCTCACTGTCAGTGTGAGGTGCTGACAGTCTGAGCCCTGCCATTGTGGGGTGCTGACAGCCAGAACAGTCTGAAAGGGAGCAACGTGATGTAAACAATGCGGTGTCTATATGGACACTGCATTGACCTAACTAAATCAACCTAAGCGCTTATACCTTTCACAGAGTAGAGTTATTATGTTGGTGTAGTGAGCGATTTATTGATAGGGAGCTACATTTTAGTTAGGTTGATGTAGGGTAGCTTATGTCAGCCCAACTTTTGTAGTGTAGATGAGGCCTGAGACTTAGTTTTCTGGTCTTAACTCTTCTGTTTCTTTGTGGTGTGCAAATAAATGTAGGTGCAGTTTTTCACTTAAGCCAAAACTTTTAGAAATGTTAACTGTTTTGTTTTGTTGTGTGTGGTTTTTTTGCCACTATTTTTGGGTCTCTAACTTGACTCCTTGGGTTTCTTCAGAGGTGCTGAGGACTTACAGCTCCCATTGGCCTGACTGTGGCACACAAAATTAATAAGCACTTGGGAAAAATTTTGGTTAGATATCCCAGGCCCTGGTTACAAAAACAAACAGAACAGCTGCCATCTGAAAAATCTAACACTTACAATCTGGTTCTCCACAACTATCCAGTTGGGTTAAGTGTTTGGTTATGTGACTGAACAGGGAATGACTGCCTCATTGCCCTCTCTATTTTATTTATCTTTTGGGGTGTAATGCAGCACAGTACCATCTGTTACAGATGCGCTTGAGAGAGATTATGATTTTATAACCATATTCATTGCTAAATTTGTTATGGAAAATGAATTTAGAAGTTAGAGAAATGTGTTACTGTTTCTGATAACTTTTTTAAGCCAGGCTAATGGGAATCTGGTTTAATGGCAGGATTTTCTTTCAAATGAAGCCCTTCATTTGAAACCCTAAGGTGTTCAAAAGTGAACACCTTAAAGTCAGAAAAGAATAAGTAAGATGTTTTCAGGATTATTAGTTTTAACACTTAGCCATGTGGAATGTTTATGGTATTGTATATTATGTGCATGTAATATTGTACCATAACTTGATAGACTTACTACAGAAATGTTCTTTAGTTTTAATCAAGATTTTATGTTGAGTGTTGGGATATTTAATCTTTCTCTCTCTCAAATTTTATACACCAATTTTGTGAAAATCAGCCTATTCGCAGTTGGATATACATTCAGTGTACATGCTAATTTCAAATTTGTTGGTCTTTTTAATGCTACTTAGAGCTGCTCCCTTTTTGTTCTGTAGCCGCTTGCATGTGTAGAATATTTCTTGACCTCTTTCTTTTTTCACAGGCATGGTCCTTGTGCGTAGCGAAAATGGACAGTTACTGATGATCCCTCAACAAGCCTTGGCGCACATGCAGGCACAGGCACAGGCACATGCCCAATCCCAGCCCCAAAATACCATGACTCCTCGTCCTGCAACACCTACTAGTGCACCACCAGTACAGATATCAACAGTGCCGGTGAGTTTATTAATTTACCTAAGTATGAATCATTTTCCTTAAATATTTGGCTGTGAATTTAGTCATTAGGAAAGTGAGGGACTAATAATGCTGGTTGTAGGCAGTAATAGGTCAAGGCAGTGCTGTGTAAGCTTCACCACACAGCACCCCAACCCTGGTGTGTTACACTTTGGTCGTTCTTCACTGAAACTGATACTCACTTCAGTTGACTGGCAGTACATTTAAAACTAAATTAAAAAAATACTTAGACCATGCATAGTTAACCCATGGAGCTCATTGCCATAATAAATCATTGAGGCCAAGAGCTTAGTATGATTTTTTTTTTTTGTTTCAAGGGTTAGGTATTTCTATATACGAGATCACCATGGTTACATTAAATAGGGTAAAAAAATCCTATTGGTGGGTAGTTCCATAACAGTCTGCTATGGAGTGTTTTTGCACCTTCCTCTGAAGTATCTTCTACTGGCTGCTATCAGAGGCAGGGTACCCGACTAGATGAACCATTCCTCTGGTCTTGTATTGCAGTTCCTATGTTCAAACTCTAACATAGTTTGGATTCTTTTGTAGGCTCCTGGAACGCCTATAATTGCACGGCAGGTGACACCAACAACTACTATACTCAAGCAGGTGTCTCAGGCTCAGACAACTGTACAGCCCACAACAACGTTACAGCGTGCTCCTGTAGTGCAGGTGAGTTCGTAGAAACATACATATGAACAATGAAACTGAATTGCTAAAATAACTTGGAGTAAAATACTGTTTGGGAATATCTCTGGGTGAGCACTTAGAGTACACAGGACATTTTCCTCCACTCCCTAAAATGTCTGATAATCGTAAACTATGTCAGATTTTGGACTTTAGCTACTCAGCAACATTCCTTTCCAAGTCAGCTTTCTTTTTGAAAGTTCTGTGTTTGTTTAAAGTACCTCCTATGCTTTTCTCCAGAGGAATAGAAACAAATTTCTCTTTGGATTTGAAACACTCTTTGATGCTACAGGACTATAGATCCATTATGGTCTCTGCTTACGCTTTTTAAAGGGTTCTTATTATAAACTTCCTCCTCCCCTGTAATTCCTCTGTAACATTTTCATACCATTGCTTTATCTTCTCCTGCCTCCAGCTCTTCTGCTTTTGGTTTATATGTCCACAGGGATTCAGTATGTCTCATAGTGCCTCCTCAACTTGGGTTCGGGGACTCTGTCCTAAGTACAGTTCTGATAAATAGGGTGACCCACACTTTCTAACCACACCACCAAGAAAATCTGGAAGTAGGGATGGAGTGTTATATGCAAGACTGATACCATGTGATTCTTACATCCTAACCTTCAATTTTTTTATGCTTTCTTTCCCCTTTAAGCTGACAACAGATGAATCATTAAAGGGTTTTCTTAACTGTTTCCCTTCTTTACACTGAGCACCAAGTGCACAGTTCTTGTTCTCCTTTAACCTAGTTTTAGCCTATACTGAGGGGGAAGACTCTGTAGACCTTTCCAGATTTGAGCCGCCTTTTATGCAATAGTGCTCCCCTCATTTTCACTACTCTTAGAATGAATGTGCACATCCAGCATATCTTCATTGCCTTTTGGAGTGAACACACAATGGTTTTCACTTCATTTTTCTAGTCTCCCAACAGCAGTGTAAACTGGGTAATCCTCTCCTTCTCCTCCTCCCAAAAAACATGAAACATTGCTTTAAAAGGTCTAGAGTGCCTTCTCTTGTGTACCTTGTATAGTACAGAAGAGTAACTTTTTATAAATGAGCTATTAATGTAAGTGCTGAAAGCTAGTCCTAATGTGGAATTATTTTCTTGATGCAAAGGGATTGTCATCAGTAGTTTAGGAACACACCTTGAAAGCCAACAGGCAAGTAGTTTACATGAAAGAAGGGTCTAGTTATAACTTTTTAGTTCTTTAATTAAAGACATTATTTCTGCATTGTTTGGTGTTTTGTCCCTTTTTTTAAAAAAATGTTTGGAACTATTAAATTGTTTGAAAGAGCTCTTCTCCCTCTTCTGCATGTTCTCCCTAAACTTTAGAATCCAGCTGAAGGATTCTACCACTGCAGCCATTTTTTTTAAAGGAATGTTCAAATAAAAAATATTATACAAAAAAACTTTGCATTTTTCATTTAGATTAATTTTAGAAGCATATTCAATGAGTTTTGTATAACTTTATGAAGAAAATTCTCTCCAGCTATTCAACCAAAAGATAATAGAAACAACTGAGAGCGAAATCTTTACCCATTATGCCTTGTTTAAAAAAAATAAAAAAATCCTCCTTTTGGGAGGAATGGCTGCTGAGGGAAACAGGTAAACAACTTTGGATGTCTAGGTAGCAGAAATACAGCACTAGCTTAATAATGCTTTGGGATTTGAGCATGTTTTCTTGTTCAGTGTTATACTTCCTTTTATCCTGTAACCAAAAATCATGCATTCTTTAATCAGCTTTCAGTATTTTCAGGTTTAAATATGAAGTGTGTTCTGCCATCTGGTGGTTCTTTCTCTGAACTGCGACAGATGGCAGATAGTATCAGTACCAGTTTAGGTTTTTTGTAGCAGCTTTGAAGGATGTTCCATAGTTCAGTGATTCGGTTATTCCTTCTCCTTTGGTTATGTGGTACAAAAAGACAGATTTTTGCACACTCCAAAAGGGATAACCCATGTCTGTATTCTCTACAGCCTCAGATTGTTCTGGGTGGTACCGCACAAACAACTGCGTTAGGTACAGCAACAGCTGTACAGACTGGAACTCAGAGAACTGTTCAAGGAGCAACAGCAACCTCTACAGTTGCCACAGTAAGATCATGGTTACATATGTTTAAAATCCTGTGCTACTGTTCTCATTATACACCTGTTGTACATACATGTCAGTAAATTAACATCAAGGCTGAGTTTCCCTTGAGTGTTGGTCTCATAGAAAATAATGAAATTTAGGATACATTTAAGCAAGTATGAGCTGAATTTTGAATTGTAACAACCTTTTTTTATGGTTGGTAATGTAGCATTTATATAGAACTCTTCCTTTTTCAAAGCACTTTGACTGCTCTCTGGGACGTGGGGAAATCACTTTCTGTGACAATTTATTCAATGTCCGAATAGGATTAGAACTCAAGAATTACTGGTTCAAGATATGTATCATATATCTTCAAGCTAGGCAGTGAGTGATGGCATAAGAGAGAATCAAGCTGGAGCGCCCTTTGTTCTATAGGGAGATAATCACCAATAGCTTCTTGTTTCTCATATATAATACACTATTTAAGCATGAGGTTACATGGTGTGGTCTTGACTTCCATTCCCCGAATACCTTATGTGCACACCAACTTCAAACATCATTGTAAATTACTATGTTTTAATAATTGAAATATAAAATGTTTCATTGCGCCACACCTGCAAACATTCTGTCAGTTTTATTCTATATTTCACACTATCTAGTATGTAAAATCTTCGCTAATATTCTGTGTGTTGTGGGGTTATAGCAGAAAGATCTAAGGGGTCAGAGGACCTTGTGCCTCAAGACCACAACCAGGTCATAAGCCAAAGGAGTTCTTTCTTTGTAAGCAACCATTAGAGCATGCTACCACTTTGAAAGCACCCTGCCTTTGAGAGTATCACCTGCATGGTGCTTTCATATTTCAGGGTAGCAGGAACTGGAAGTCCCCAGGTCGCTTTGAAACCAGTGCTTCCCATATGACAGAACTTTTTAGTAGGAATAAAATATTTGCTGCTTGCTTATTTTGTTTAAACCGTCATGTAAAAGAGCATGTCTGGTAAACTTCCAACTGAAGAGGCACATCTTGCCTTCCTCTTATCTTCCCTAACTTTCTTTTCCCTCCCCAATAGGAAACTATGGAGAATGTGAAGAAATGCAAGAATTTTTTATCCACATTAATAAAACTGGCTTCATCTGGAAAACAGTCATCAGAGACTACAGCTAACGTGAAAGAGCTAGTACAAAGCTTGTTGGTAAGAAAAGCTCATTAAAACTACTGATAAATCAAGAGATGCTGGCTAAATTTAATTAATAAAGTTGTTTTATGAAAAACAGGTTTTTATAAAACCTAAGATGAATAGATATTCTGCATATGTTTTTTCTTATGAATTAAAATGGGCTTTTTTAAACCCAACAGTTTCCTATAGCATTTGCAATGCAGCTATCATACCATTATACTAGAACAGGGTTCTCAAACTGGGGGTCGGGACCCCTCGGGATTGTGAGGTTATTACATGGGGGAAGGGGATTGCGAGCTGTCAGCCTTCACCCCAAACCCCACTTTGCATCCAGCATTTATAATGATGTTAAATAATATATAAAAAGTAGTTTTTAATTATAAGGGGGGGGTCACACTCAAAGGCTTGCTATTTGAAAGGGGTCACCAGTACAAAAGTTTGAGAACCACTGTACTAGAATGTGCAGCTGATTAGCCTAATGTCATGAGATGAGTGGAATGCAAAAAGAATGCAGTATGAATGGTGAATATTTAAATTAGAGTTTTAAATTCTAAACGCTTTACTTGTCTAAGGTGGTATTAACACGTGTAAGGTTTTTTTAATTAAAGGCCTATTAGTATGCTGTATTTGAGTATGGAAAATAAACGATTTCTTAATTATAGATGTATTTTTGGACAATAACATTGCATACCAATATTAAAAAAGATGAAATTTTTAGTATTTGTAGAGTACCTGACAAAATTGTATAGCCTATGAATTTTAAAACTGGATGTGCTTTTTGTGGACCAAAAGGAAAGTTGTGTGTTAGGATCTATTTATTATAATAAAACTTTCAAGTAGTGTTGCAATTCTGTTTCCACTCTCTAGATCAATCAGGGCTGTGGCATTTTTGATCTTGCCTAGGTTAATTAATTGTCTGAGACTGGTGTAACTTGTACTTTACAATTGGATTCTACAAAATGTATATGATCATAGTACTCTTGATGATAAATAAAAATAGCCAGGCATGATGGAAATGACAACTTCTCTTTAATAAATTAGTGAACCTTTAGAAATAGGTGTGGGCCTTAACGTCCAAAGTTCATTTATTTGGTGAATTTGAATATCTCTTTTGTTTCATAGGATGGAAAAATTGAAGCAGAAGATTTTACCAGTAGGTTGTACCGAGAACTTAATTCTTCACCTCAACCTTACCTTGTGCCTTTCCTGAAGGTAATTCATATGCCCCATATTCTTTTATGATCTTTCAGTGCTTACTCATCTGAGCAGGAGCACATCAATTTAATGAGAAAGATGCTCTTCTAGAACAATGTGTGCGCATGTTTTACCTGTTACCTGATCAGATTTTTAGAAAGATCCTTTAAAATACACAAATACATGTTTTGCTTCCCAGTCTCCTGAGATTTTTTTCTCCCACAATGTTTATTAACTGTACTAAATGAGCACAGGTTCCACTGTAATGGCTCAGTTAGTTTTTTGAGAGAAATCTGGATCATAAATATTCTTTACAATGATCAAAGCCATTTATCTCTCCACGGTGCAAAACCCTTCAAGCAATTCACCCATTAGTGTGCAGCCTTGGCAGGTAGACCCAAGGATTGAATAGCATGGAGACTGATATATTCTCTCATTCCTAGAAGTGATCTCAGAGGAACAAGCTTGAAGCACTCTGATGGAGCAGTATGGGGAAACTTGCATTGTTGGTGCCTCTGCTGTTGTGTTTTATGGACAAACAAGAACATTTACTTTCCAGGGCTGTCTAGCTGGTACTTTTCATAAATACTTACGTAATCATGATTGTCTCCGGAACCGAAAAGCATGGTAGGCACTCCGCAAAACAAGTTGAACGTCACTGTACTTGCCCCCAAGGAACTTGCAATCTAAAATTACACAAAGTGCACCAAGGAAAACTACAAAAAGAGGAGGCTTGGGAAGATCAAGTGCATACAACAATGTTTGACTGTGTATAAATGGTTAAGGGGGGACAGCGTTAAGGTTGGATGTGCAACCTTCACTTTGGCATTTCCTGTCTCTTAAGGCTGCATAGCTAAGCGCTTAACATTGGTATTACAGCCTTTTCCTGCCTTTGATATATAAGGAAATCTCTGATCTATGTAGCAAATGGAAAGTTGTGGTTTGGGATTCTAAAATCTTCAAGGAGTATCCAGCGACTCAGCCCTCTGGCTGGGTCACCATCTTAAGTTTACCCCTTTTGGGGGTCAGAATTGTCCAAACTAAAAATATCTCAAAAGTCTTAACACAAAACAGATCCTTCCGCCCTCTCTGGGGCGGTTTCTCAGCCTGTCTGAGGTTCAGCCTGCACCTCTTTCACTGAGGTTGGTAGGGGGAACCCAGTCCCACCTTTTGACTCTGGGTTCCAGCCCCGGGCCCTGTACTGAACAGTGACATCTGCTCCTTTACCTGTGTTGCAGTTTTTCCCGGGCCACTTCCTACCTCGAGGCTTCTTGCTTTCCGTCTGGTTCTCTGTCTCTTTCCTGTCTAGTCAGGCTCCCTCTCTGCTAGAGAGCTTCCTCCCTGTCTGAGCTTCCTAGCCTGCTCTGACTTTCTGTCCATCTCTTTCCCCAGCTGTGGTTTATTACTACTTTAAGCCTGGCTCCTTTTTACACAGGAATCGCTTCATTCCTCTTGGGTGGGGCCATTCTTCAATCAGATTGCTTTAGCTCCAGGCTCACCAGTTCCTGGGGCAAGTCACCCTGTTAACCTGGGGTTGGCAGTACCTTGCTACCACCTGCGCTTAGCACAGACAAGACTTCCTCATACTGACTCCACCAGCCTCTGGCAACACATGCTCCACCTTCCAGGCCTCGGTATCTCTGTATCAGAAAGTGATTAGGCACACATGGACTCCTAAGTCCTCAGAGCATCCCTTTGGCATGCTCAGCCCTTGTTCCTCTGAATACTCTCAGATCCTCTCCTCTCAAAGGAAGAGTACAGACTAGCTTGCAGAATTCAACTCTGGATCTATATTTATAGTGAAAACAAGAATAAACTTATTATCAAAGAACAGAGATTTAAATGATGAAAAGAATATTGGAAACGGTTGCATATAAAACAAAATCATAACAAGCTTTCTGGAACCTAAACTTAACTCGTAAGAAAATCTCCTGTCTTCTACAAGATACTCAAAGTCCTTTCCCAAGCATTTTTGACCAGGATGGCTGAGATTGCCTCTTTAGTCAGATCAAACCTCCTGGCACCTTGTCTTCACCAGTGGAAGTGTCTTTTTGCACCCCCAGATACTCTATATTAGCACTTTGATCTTCATCTGAAAAACTGGATTTCCCACACTCCCTATTTTACTCTTCCTGTTAATTTCCTTTTGAAGTTTTTGCAAGCTCTTCGTTAGCATTTGACTTGGTATGCTAATAGACTTCTATTGTGAGACATACAGTGGTCCACCAAGGACATGTGTCTCCCTTCCTGTCTGGAGAATGGTCTGCATTTAACTTCAAGGTCTAGAGAACATAATTTTCAGCATATATATGTAACTTCTCACATTTTCCATATATGCATCTTGCAATGATTATGATGACCAGTATGACACAGGCTTTTATTAGACTTTACATTACATTTTCTTGATGAACCCAGGGGATCCTTGTACCCGTGTCTTCTGCTGGATGGTATCCAGAGGTCCTTGGGTGACACACACAATGTTTTAACTGTAAAACCATACTCACATTTTTGACTGTTTGAGATTAAATGCACTGATTTCTTTTTTCTTTTTCTTTTTAATAATATCTGCATAATTCCCGTTAGAGCTCTATGGTGAGGTAGGATTTTTGTATTCAGAAAAGGGTTAACTTAGCCAGAATTCACCTTAGTTATGTGAAAGTAAATTCTTTCCTTCTCTTTTCTTCAGAGGAGTTTACCTGCCTTGAGACAGTTAACCCCAGACTCGGCAGCTTTCATTCAGCAAAGTCAACAGCAGCAGCCCACAACACAAGCAACAACTGCACTGACAGCAGTGATGCTGAGCAGCTCAGTTCAGCGCACAGCGGGGAAGGCCACTGCTACTGTAACAAGTACTCTCCAACAGCCTGTAATTAGTCTAACTCAGCCTACGCAAGTTGGGGTTGGCAAACAAGGGCAACCTACACCACTGGTACGTAAACCAAAGTGCATCATCTATTGGCTTTTGAGGTATAATGATTGTTCTTCTTAAATTAACAGTTTAGCTCAGCCAGAGACCTTTCTGTGAACATTTAAAGAAGGTAACTGCTAAGAAGAAAATAATGTGTTATTTTAAATACAGCAGTGATTAAAGTCATCTATCATTTCCTGATTATTAAAAAGGAAAGAATTTGCTGATTTTAAATCAATGCATAGCCAGGATGTAAATTCTTAGAACTATTTTAAACAAAAACTGACTGTGTAATAATAAAGTAGGGTTTTTTGTTTTTTTTAAAATCTACGTTACACAATTTGTGGCTTTTTTTAGGAATGTAGATCATTTGGTAGCTTGTATTAACCAGCGATAGGAAAGAATATTAATATTCCATTTAACAAAAGCCCTTTATAACACAGTAATGATACCATTCTAAGGGACTTGTGGCAAACTGGTCTATTGCAATATGTTGATCATGTCCATGTTTAACTTTGAATTGTCCATAGAAAATACAAAAGCATTCGCATCTATTTTGGGTACTAAAATGGCACTTATCACCATAATATGTTTACAGTGATAAAATAATATCCTCACAATACTTCCGTGATGTAGCTAGGTGGTGTTCTCTCCATTTTGCAGCTGGAGAACTGAGGCACAACGGGTATGTCTACAGAGCCTGTGGGAGCATGCCTCTTCTGGTTTGACAGACTCTGTGCTTGTGGCCCTTGTGTTAGTGCCTTAAAAATAGCTCTGTAGACAGCACTTCGAAGTTGCGGGTTAGGCTGGTTCTCGGGCTCTAAGCTGCAACTTCCAAGTGCTGTCTACATAACTATTTTTACGGTGCTACTGCGAGCCCCACTAGCCCAAGTCTGTCAAACTGGGCTGGGACGCTTGCTCTTGCAGGCTGTATAAAGGTACCCAGAGAGAGGGATTTTGCCTAGGGTCACACAAGAAGTGTTGTGGCAGAGGACGAATCTGGAGGTCTCCAGGCCCGGTCCACATTAACACTAATGACAAGGCCGTGCTTCCTCTTTTGCTTTGGTCAGTTTATTGGAATGCACATAAAGATAATACTAGTGACAGCAGGACAGGAAGAAACAAAATCTGATGTAGAATCTCTTCTCCTTAAGGCAGCAAAGCGTTTTTCTGTATTATTGTTGCTTTTCCAGTTGGCTTTGGAGATTGTTTATATAGATCATTTATGTTTAGTAGTATTGGCCAGTATTGATATTTATTGTGATGTCTGCTTAGAATCTACCTCTGTCCAGAATTTGAGGGACGGGGGCGTAGGGGGCAGAAATGGTAATACTGATAGCATCTTTCTGTAAAGGCATTATTTATTTATTTTTCTTAGACAAATGAATTCACCCTGTCTCAGTGCGGGGCACTGGACTTGATGACTTTTCAAGGTCCCTTCCAGGCCTACATTTCTATGATTCACTATGACCTATCTGCACAGTCTGAGAAAGCAAAATAGAAATTAAACATAATCTGTGCATTATTTTCTTATTTTGTTTAATGGGATACTGACCATATGTGCTGGGATGAAACTCACTAGTTTACTAGAATATATATGCATATCTGTTGTGTGGTCTTCATGCCAATATGTAGCAGTGCAGGATAACTTGTGGAGGACTTGAGCACGTCTAGCAAAAAAAAGTGAAACTAATTATCTACAGGGGGTGCCTTTGCAGTGTTTCTTAAGATATATGATTAAATTTTTAGAAGCTATTCTGTAGATCAGTGGCAGCAGATTTGATACTTAACCAAAGTCTCTGGAGAGGGCCGTGATAGACCATCATTCTCAAAAATTTTCATTTCATGATGGTGATGCCTTCTGATTTAAAATCCACTTTGCTTTTTGTGCCCTGGGTGGAAGCCACAGCAACTTCATCTTAACAAATAGGAAACTACCTATTTCAGATGTTAGTTTGAATACCAAAAGCATCTCTTGCTGTCAGCTAGCTACACTCAAAAAAGGGAAAGATTATGGGTGGTTCTGGGAATAGGAAATATCTCCATATGGATATTTTAGACTTACTAATATTTTCATAGATGGGTGGAAAATTAAAAAATAGGCTGGACCTAGCATCCTAACCAGGTCATAGACATTCTGTCTTTATCTACCAAGTTGTTGGTGTATTGTCAAAATTAGCAATCCTATATGGTATAACTAAATGTATATTATGAAATAATTTTAGAACCAGTATGTGAATCAAATCCAAAAGGTTTACTCAACACTTCTCACTGCAGAGTAGGTTTTGGACATTCAAGTTTGATGCAAGAACTGTAATTGTAAAGATTCCTGCTGTAAGTTTAACAGCTAGTATTCATGACAAGAATTTTGGAGTGTATAGATGGCTTTCTCGCTGCTTAACTCCTAAGATTACTAAGAGGCAGATTGCAAAATTAGGGTATTGCACTCTTATCAGAACCAGTATTTTCAGCAAATATGTCCCTCAACTAATGATCTGCCTCCAACTCTGTTAGCCTGTAGTCCAAACTTCCTTGCAGGAGAAAATGGTAAACTCCTAGAATTCATCCAGAGGACTATAGATTTGTTGTGCGAGAGAAGAATCTTTGATCCTGCTATACTCTCTCCATTTAAATAACTGGTTTTCCTCTGTTCAAGAAAGGTATGACTTAAATGTCTGGCACTTCACATTTTCAAACAGATTTCTTAAATTAAGTAATCCTCAGAACTGACAAGGAAGTAAATTAGATTATAACTAGTTTTACACACCAGAAAACTGAGGCATAGTGATGTTAAATGATTTGTTGAAGGTAATAGCAAATTTATGGTAGGACTAGGTAAGACTTGGAAGTTCCCAGGTATTAGACCTTTACTCGATACATTATAAGTCTTTGTTACTCAGAATTTTCAATAAGAAATCTAAAGGGGAGTTGCTTGTAACAATCCAGTAAAAAATAATGATGATAAACCGTCTTGAAATAAATATTTAGTGGCAGATAGGTTCAGTCTGACTAATGTGTAACCTGGAGTGTTGACTTTCTATTAAGGCATTTGGAGCCTATAAAAGAGAATGCTAAATTCATCATTTAGTCCTTAATACTTGTTGCTTGACTTACGAGAAGTCAGACTATATGTCCAGTAACTGTTTAGAAAGGAACATATAGGGCCAAAGCTAAAGCCAGAGTCAAAGAATTATGGAAGTTACAATCTTGGGTCTGGAAGGAGTTCGCAAACTATCTTTTTGTGGCAGTTTGTAGTAAAGGATTACTGAAAACTGAAGAATTCTAGTTGCGACAAGAAAGCTCATTCATGCTAAATCACTTTCTTTAGTATAGCATTCTCTGGTAGCATTGAATCACAATTTGACAGGTTGCAGTTAGCAGGTGGGCTAAAAAGAGAAGCTTCCTGTTAAACTTGTCTTCAGTTCATGAGTCCACCACTTGAAATGTTTTCCCATCTATTTTTGAGGAGGAGACAGTAATTCTGAAAGGTAGACATGAATAACTGTCTTAAAGTGAGGTTTTTATTTAAGGGTCAAATTTTCAGCTACTTTAACCCAAATCTGAACATGTACATGGAAATTTAGAGACTTTAGCTCTCTGTTTGACCCTGAATATCTCTAGAAATTGGCTATTTTTGACTTTTGCCTATAGAGAAGAAATTTAACCTGCAGCAACCACACTGTTCATTTTCCATGAAATAAGTTATGTCTAAAGATGGTTTAAAAATAAATACTTTAAGATTGTATTGCTTCTGATTTTGCTTTTGCTCAAACACGTCTGTTCACCAGTCTAAAGGTTGGCATAAGGATTTGTATATCCATTTGATTAAAATCTTCTGTATCATTGTTCCTCAAATAGTTACATTATTTTCTCTCAACCTATTGGCAGGTTATCCAACAGTCTCAAAAAGGAGGGGCATTGATAAGGCCTCCACAGGTAACATTGACACAAACCCCTATGGTAGCATTGCGGCAACCACATAATCGTATTATGCTTACAGCTCCTCAACAAATTCAGCTGAACCAACTTCAGACAGGTAAAAAAGATTTTTGATACTCTTATGATCTTTAATAGTGGTGGTTTTTTTTTTTTAAATGACCTTTTAATACACTTCTAAAACAGGATTGATACTTTACTCGGGAATGAATATAGCTGAAAAATTTTACTTTTCTTTTAATACATAGCTATAATGTAGCACTTTGCATCATTAGATCTCAAAGAGTTTGACAAAGGAGGGTTTTAAAGCTGGGGATACTGAGAGAGACAGAGGTAAAAGTATCTTCTGAAGATTACCCAGTAGGCCAATGTCAGAGTTGGAAGTAGAACCCAGGTTTTCTGAGTCCCAGTGCAGTGCTCTATCCACTAGGCCAGTGTTTCTCAATGATTGGTCTGTTGACTTGGCACCAGTCCCTGAGATTTTCTTGGCATGGTTTAGGAAGGCAGCAAGCTGGTTTTTGATCTCAAAAAGGTTGAGAAACACTGCATTAGGCAACACTGCAGGTACTGCTGTGTCTCATTAAATCATTCAGAACCAAATTCTTTCCTTTAGATATGTGTGAATCTTTTTACGAAGTTCAGAGGAAGCCACTAGATAAATGTATTCAAAGTCAGAATTTGTTTATTGCTTGTTAAAGCCTCTGTCTAGTTAGAGAATAAAACTAGAAGTCAGCAAAAATCCTGGTTCTTAATTTTGCACAAGGCACTGTGGTAAATTCACGTTGCCATAGCTAGTGGGTTGCTTTTGTTTCCAATACATCTCAATCTTTTTTTTTTAAAAAAGTGTATTTTATGTAAAAACTGAGTCTTTTCTAGCAGTGTTGCCCAATCTTATTACACAGGAGGGCCACATAAATCTAAGCACAACCTTGTGTGAGCCAAACAGATTTTACATAGTTTAATAAGATTTAAAGTCACTAATGTTGATTTTTGTTTTAAGTTCAGCTTGTTTTGTATATGTTAGACAATACTGTATGTATAAACAGCCTATTTGCAAACTTGTGTAAACTAAGGCTATGGCTACACTACGCAGCTCTTAGTGACATGGCTGTGCCACTACAGCCATGTTGCTAAAAGACGCGCAGTGTAGCCGCTGTTTGTCGGCAAGAGAGACTCCTGCCGGCAAAGCGCTGTTCACACTGATGCTTGTCTTCGACAAAACTTTTGGGGAGGTGTCTGTTTTTTTTTAAATCCTTCTGAACGACAAAAGTTTTTTGTCTTTCACTTGCCAGTGTAGACAAACCTGATGACAAAATGATGATGAATCGGCTGTAGGTATATTATGTTAAAGCAGGCTTCAGGCCTTATAAAATGCTCTTTTGGGCCGTATATGGCCTGCAGGCCATAGAATAGAAACCTGTGAATATTTGTAGTGTAAATAGGGCTTGTGGCAATTAAGTTTCTTGTGTGAACATCAGTTTAAATTCTTTGTGACTGAACTGAAATATCTGTTACTTTTAGACTGTTTCGTGCATAATGCTTTAATGCTTGGGGTGGACACGCTTCAGAGGAGAGTTTTTAAGTTCAGCAAAAATAGTTGGGAAAGAAGAATAACAAAAAAAATTGACATTTTTAACTTTTGTACTGCTGCCATTTTTAAAAACACCTTTGTGCCAAAGTTGACAATGAACCTACCCAAAAATAATTAAAATGTTGAGCTAAAATGTTTTATCTACATCACTTGTGATGGAGCTTCACAAATATTGACTTTTATTTTCTTGTAGTACCTGTGGTAAAACCTACAGTATTACCTGGAAACAAAGCTCTGTCCACAATTTCACCACAAGCAGCTGCCGCTCAAAAGAATAAACTGAAAGAACCTGGGGGAGGTTCTTTTAGGTAAGGAACCAAAATCCTTGTTTCTGTACACCAGGCCTGAACACTGAAACCACAGGCTTTGCAGTGACTTCAGTGGTGCATTGGGTCAGGGCTATATAGATTTGGGGGGGAGAGGGGAAGTATTTTGAGGAGGCTTCTTCTATGTGCTCGTTTGTTTCTTAAAGATTTTTTTCCCCTCCAAGCTGTTGTTGGTCTCTTAGCTTACTGGTACCTAAAACAGTGCTCTCAAATGTTTTGTCTGGGCAGCAAATAGAAAGTATTCCTCCATCTGTCTGCTATGCTCAGCCTTCCTCCACTCCACTTTATGCTGAACACATCTGCCACCCAGCCTTTTCAATAGTAGTGGCTGCATTCTGCTGCTGTCTTGTGGAAGCAATGTAATCTGGGTTTCTGCAAGATGTGAAAACCTCCAGGATGGTGGAAGAGAGGACCTGTGAGAGGAGCAGGGCAAGGGTGTGAAAGCACACTCAGGGTTCTAGTTCTAAGCTGAATGACTATTTAAGGAACAAAAAAAACATTTTGCCGCCTCCTGTTTTTGTATGATCAAGCCAAATTTACAAGTTTACTTTATTGACTGCAGATTTGCAATGTTCTTACTTGGATAAATGTGAAGTGTATATCATTGTCTGTACTCATGGGGAAGAGACAGCTATAACTTTTGACCTATTTGTACATGCTTTCAAAGTTATTGCTACAGTACCGCAGTTCAGGCCAGCTGCACCTGTATTTCTCCAGTCTATGGTCCTGAGGACACCCACTCCAGGTTCCTCAGCCATACCTGTTTTGGGCAGAGATGTATGCCTCTCTCTCTCTTGACTGGGAGTTTTCCCTGGGGTTCCCTCTCTACATTGTCAGACTGCCCAAACCTACTTTGCTTCCCCCCCCCGCCCCCGACCCCTCGGAGGCTATAAACAGCATAATTGCCCATAGGTATAAGTTACCACACTTGCTTTTCCTAAGCAAGCACATTTATTCTTAAAGTGAATGCATTATGGGGAAAACATCTTAAAAACAATAAGAGACTACACACATGCTAATCTTACCTGTGGTCACTCCTCAGCTCCAGAATGGGTTCTGCCAGGTGATCAGTCCTTCAGATCCCACCAAGGGGTTTTTCTGTGGTTACAAGTTCATGACCTCCTGGGCCCAGAACAAGCATGCCCATGGATTTGAGAGTTACTCCTTTATGCAGTTTGGGTTTTTGATCTGGGAATAGGTAGAGTGTAATTCTGAAGGATATATTAATTCTAAGTTTGATTTCATTAAGCAGCAAGAAAATGAAGTCTTCTAAAATTCTAATTTTATTTTGTGGGGTAGTAGAATTGATTGGGCATAGGTATTGACAACTGAAGAGCTTTTAAGTCAGTTTCTTATGCAGCAGAGTTGTAGAACTTGTGTTATATACAGTTATATTGAGCAGCATGTCTATACATGTCCTAAATATGTTGTAACGATTTTTCTCTTTCCAAGGGATGATGATGATATTAATGATGTTGCGTCAATGGCTGGAGTCAACCTATCAGAAGAGAGTGCACGGATATTGGCAACAAATTCTGAGTTAGTGGGCACGTTAACAAGGTCCTGTAAAGACGAAACCTTCTTACTTCCAGGATCTTTGCAAAGAAGGATACTAGAAATAGGTATGTTGACACCTGCTACTTTAATTGTTATAAACACTAGTTTCACTAAATCTGTTTTCTTAAAAATCTATTTAAAAATAAATATGCCTGAATAGTTTTATGCATTGGTATTATTTGCAACTGCTATAAACTTGATATTAGAAAAAATAACACACGTGTTTGAAAAGCTCCTAAAACTGTGGTTCTTGGATAAGAGTTGCTTGTTTTTTATAGCAAAATAAATATATCACTAGATCTGACTGAAAACCTTTTGCTGAATTTTTTACACTGTAAGCCGACCAAAAATCAGTAACAAATATTGGGTGAAAAACTGGAAAAACATTTTCACCAGCTATCTAATAATTCACACTAATTATAAATTGTAAATTACTTTTGTAATTAGTGAGTAAATAGAGCAATGATACTATGTCATAAAACTTTATTTATTTTATTTATCTCTAATACTTCATAGCATACTGGTAAATCTTCTGTGGCATATTTTGTAGTGCTTATGAAAACTTAGTAGAGTGAGACCTTCTCTACAGAATCACATGTTAAATCTTGGCTGAGAAATACATAAGGCCTCTATTTTTTGTTCGTGAATTACTTTCAAATTTTGGAAGTTGGGTTAGCTGTACAGTAAGTCCTCACTTTAACATTGTAGTTTTGTTCCTGAAAAATGCAACTTTAAGCGAAACGATGTTAAGCGAATCCAGTGTCCCATAAAAATTAATGTAAATGAGGGGGTTAGGTTCCAGGGACATTTTTTCATCAGACAAAAGACTATATTACACCACAACACACACACACACACACACACACACACACACACACACACAAGTTTTAAACAAACAATATAATACTGATACACAGTGGTGATGATTGTGAAGCTTGGTTTAGGTGGAGGAGTCAGAGGGTGATAGTTCCTTACTGCTAAATGATAACTAGCAATTGGCTGAGCCTCAAGGGTTAACTCTCTCTCTGCAAGGCAGCAGGAATGAGGGAGATACAGTGCATTTCACTTAGTACACTGCATTGTTAATTAGATCAGCTTGCTGAGACCACAGCGTTGCAAGCTCCTCTGTCCTGAGCCCTGCTCTAGGGAAAATGGGGTAAGCGTGTGCAGAGCAGAGGGGAAGGGACACCCTGACATTAGCCCTCTTCTCCCACACATCAAGCAGGAGTCTTGGGAGCAGCTCCAAGGCAGAGGGCAGGAGCAGACATGGCAGTGGGGGAGGGACACAGCTGAACTGCAGGCAGCTGCTGCCAGGAGACTTAGGGGAGCAGGGAACTGATGAGGGCTGCCGGTCCACTGGTTCCAAGCCCCCACCAGCTAGCTGCAAGGGCTTCTTATCCTGTAAGCAGTAGACCAAAGCAAGTGGCTGCAAATGACGTTAGACAGGAGCATTACACAACTTTAAATGAGCATGTTCCCTAATTGAGCAACAACGTAACAATGGAGCAAGTAATTAAGAAATCATCTGCAACACTTGGAAGTGGTAAGGTGATAGGGAATAGCCAGCATGGATTTGTAAAGAACAACCATGTCAAACCAATCTGATAGCTTTCTTTGGCTACGTCTTCACTACCCGCCATATCGGCGGTAGCAATCGATTGCTCGGGATCGATATATCGCGTCTCATCTAGACGCGGTATATCGATCCCGAACGCGCTTATATCGATTCGGAACTCCACCAACCTGAACAGAGTTGCGGAATCGACATGGGGAGTCACGGACATGATCCCGACCGTGAGGCCGGTGAGTAATTCGATCTTAGATGCTTCAACTTCAGCTACGTTATTCACGTAGCTAGTTGTGTATCTGAGATCGATTTTCCCCGTGTGTAGACCAGCCTTTGATAGGATAACATCTTGTGGATAAGGGGGAGAAGCGGTGGATGGTATACCTAGACTTAGTAAGGCATTTGATCGGTCTCGCATGATATCCTTATTGATAAACTGAGCAATACAATTAGGTGGGGCTACTATAAGTGGGTGCATAACTGGCTGGATACCGTACTCACAGAGTAGTTATTAATGGCTCCCATCCTGCTGGAAAGGTATACAATGGGGTTCCACAGGGGTTCTTTTTGGACGGCTCTGTTCAATATCTTCATCAACGCTTAGATGTTTGCATAGAAAGTACGCTTATTAAGTTTGCAGATGATACCAAACCGGGAGGATTACAACTGCTTTGGAGGAAAGGGTCAAAATTCAAATGATCTGACAAATTGGAGAAATGATCTGAGTAAACCGGATGAAGTTCAATAAAGACAAATGCAAAGTGCTCCACTAGGAAGGAACAATCAGTTCACATATACAGAATGGAAGAGACTGTCTAGGAAGGAGTATGGCCGAAAGAGATCTAGGGGTCATAGTGGACCACAAGCTACATATGAGTCAACAGTGTGATACTGGTGCAAAAAAGCAAACGTGATTCTGGATGCATTAACAGTGTGTTGTAAACAAGACACGAGAAGTCATCTTTCCGCTCTACTCTGCGCTGGTTAGGCCTCAATGGAGATTGTGTCCAGTTCTGGGCACCGCATTTATAGAAAGATGTGGAGAAATTGGAGAGGTCCAGAGAAGAGCACAAGAATGATTAAAGGTCTTGAGAACATGACTATGAAGGAAGGCTGAAAGAACTGGGTTTATTTTGTTGGAAAAGGAGACTGAGAGGGACATGATAGCAGTTTTCAAGTATCTAAAAGGGTGTCATCAGGAGGAGGGAGAAAACTGGTTCACCTTAGCCTCTAATGCTAGAACAAGCAATGGCTTAAACTGCAGCAGGGAGATTTAGGTTGGACATTAGGAAAAGGTTGGCTAACTCAGGGTAGTTAAACACTGGAATAAATTGCCTAGGGAGGTTGTGGAATCTCCATCTCTGGAGATATTTAAGAGTAGGTTAGATAAATGTCTATCAGGGATGGTCTGGACAGTATTTGGTCCTGCCCTGAAGGCAGGGGACTGGACTCGATGACCTCTCGAGGTCCCTTCCAGTCCTAGAGTCTATGAATCTATGAATGTTAACCAGGATGACTTTAAGTGAGGAGCTACTGTATTGTAAAATATGTCTTTGCAACAGGGTGGTACTAAAAGCATCATTTCAATTTTAATCACAGGTAAAAAACATGGGATAACGGAAATCCATCCTGATGTAGTTAGCTATGTATCGCATGCAACACAACAAAGGTTACAGAATCTTGTAGAAAAAGTATCGGAGACTGCCCAACAGAAGAATGTTTCTTATAAGGTAATTAAATTTTAATTGTGCAAATTGATAGTGTTCTGCAAATTATGCTCTCACCTCTGGGCAGATGCACTGAGATCTGATCATGGACTGCACTGAAACTTGGGGCTGCTTATAAGGAGCATTTGCAAGCCCCATAACAAGGGTGGGTCTAGACAAAATCTCTAAGTACACCTCTACCTCGATATAGCGCTGTCCTCGGGAGCCAAAAAAATCTTACCGTGTTATAGGTGAAACCGCGTTATATCGAATTTGCTTTGATCTGCCTGAGCGTGCAGCCTGACCCCCCCGGAGCACTGCTTTATCGCGTTATATCGGGTCACGTTACCTCGAGGTACAGGCGTAGTATTATTTTTGAGTGCCCAACCTTGTCTACTACTATTATAGCTTTTGTGGGAACTGGCATCACAGGCAGTAAAATGGCAGCTCCCAATACACAAAGGGGACGGAATGGAGGACAGACAGGAGGAAGGTTGCAGTGTGATGATATTGCAAACTAGCTTGCCTAGGCTTTCGTGTTTTTTGAGCACATTGGCTTGAGAATTAGAGGTTCTCTCTTGGTCATATGCCGTGGATCATTTCAGTGGGCAAGATAGAAAGCTCTGTTGGATGACTGAAATTTATTATAGAAAAGTTATCTATTGCAGTTCCTTTTGAAAGAATCATATATATTTTAGTGTACAAAAAGTTTAATTAGAACTGGCCTAATTACGAAAAAATTAAAGTTTGTGTTCACTGTGTGGACCCTGGTTAATGTACCTGTCCAAAACAATCAAACATACTTATTCCATGCAATAGTCTTTCTATAGAATTTAAAAAGAATGTTTTGCAGTAACTAACTTTTTTTTTTAAAGTAGGAGGTTTAATATGAAGCCTGTCAGAGTTGAGATTTCCTCTTGAGAATCTAAATAAGCTAGACTAGAGTATGCACATAGTGATATTTTCTATATTTTATAAAAAGATGTTATAAATTTAAGATAATCAACAAAGGAGAATGAAGACCCAAACAAGATATGTGGGTGGATTTAAAGTAGCAGACTGCGACTTTATAAACTTTTTAAATGGATAGGAAACTGTCCCCCTTCCCACCTATCACATATTAATAGAGTCCAGCGTGGGATTAACTGGCCATAAACCATACGGCCACAAGGAAAGGAGGGAAGTCTTCCCTCAGCCTAACCCTCCATACCTGGACATGAGATTCAGTCTAGGTGCTGAATCCCAACAACCTCTCAACACAAGGGGGAATTATGGTACAGATGAGGTGCTCTAATCTGTACAAGATTTAAGACCTTACTTCCACCCCACAGACTAACAAGGTCTATGCCAGTCATCTCCTAGGTCCCAGGTAGCTCTAGGAGTTAGCTTCCAGAAGCCTCTTCTCCACACTGGATGTTAGTTGCATATTGCAAAAATAGCTGAGTTTATCGACTTCTGCCCCTTCTTTTCAAATTCTGGTCTTTTATCCTTGCTATTCTAATGAGTCAAGCCCCCAGGATGCTGTGAGGAGTATTGGGGTGGGGAAACACACTGGACACCTTTCTAATTTTGCCCAGGAGGGAAAACTTCATCGCCTCCCATTGCCGTCTCCCCTCCCCTAAATAAAGAAAACGTAGCAGTCTGGACATACACCCAGCAAACCTGGAATCCTAGCACTTGCATCTACAACTTCCTGTAGGGGAAGGCAGATGGGGCAGCATCTTGGGGCACTAAAAATGATGGGCCTACTCTGGAAGGACTGTGATGGAGCCATTCTGTTCCTTTGCTTTACCTCAGTTGGCCTCTGAGCAGCCAAGGGAGGAGAATATTCCTGTTTGTTCCCTCCCACCTCTACCCCTATCCGCGCATGTGCTCTAAGAAGGTACTTGGAGGCTGAATGATCATCGTGTTCCTTCCAAGCAAGTGATCATCCACTGCTGGTCTGATCAACATCCTTCATCTGTCACTGCTGCAGTGGGGTTGGGAGTGGAGACAGCAGTCAGTCTCTTAGGGAGGGAGAATTAAAGACTCAAATAAATGTGAATTCCGTAGATGATTCATGTAAGAACTGATAGAACACTGCCTCACAGAGCACAATTTAAAAAAAACCACCTCTATGAAACGTGTTTAAAAGGCCAAAGTTATGTGATATTACTTAAGTCACTGATGAGATCAAAGAACAATACAGAGTGCTTGGTTTTTTGTTGTTTTTTTTTTTTTAATGGATTTTAGCCAGTTTGACTGGTTTAAAGATAAACTTGGTGTTTGAAGAAGATTAAGTGAGCATTTGAGCTTAAAAGCATGGGATCTTTTTAAACTGTACAGGACCAGCTACTAGCTTTGTTTTTAAGATTTGTAATGAAACGCGTTTTTGCTGCATTTTCAGGATGATGAAAGATATGAGCAAGCAAGTGATGTTCGGGCACAGCTCAAGTTCTTTGAACAACTCGATCAAATAGAAAAACAGAGAAAAGATGAACAAGAAAGGGAAATTTTAATGCGTGCAGCAAAGGCAAGTGCTTCAACTTTTACTTAGATTTGCAAAGTCACGTTTGACGTCAAAAGAATAAGGTGCCTTTTATTCTATAAGACATGCAGTGAAAGAGAGGACTCTTTCTAATCTCAGCTTAGAGAGCACATACTTTAGCTAGAGCTCTGCTATGCTTTCCACTGTAAATCATGTAATGTAGCCCCCTCCCTGCCCCATTTCATTCCCATAAATAAAAAAAAAAAAAAAAAAATTAAATCTAAAATTTAAATCGTGCTCTGAGCAAGAGAGAGACTTCTGCAATATTTTTATAGTCATTGGTCCTCCATTGTAGATTAATCTCCTTGCTTGCTTTGAGAAAAGAAGAAACCAAGAGATTAAATCTGCATGAGGCAATATTTGAACTGGAAAACGAATATTTATAGTTAGTGGGTAGAGGAAGGGATTTGCTGACTCTTAGACCCTGGTTTTTCTGTTTCTTTAAGCGAGCAGTTATTCAATTTGTGTAAGCAACTATAGTCACTGCTAGTCCAATTGGCAGTTAACCATTTAACTGGTCATTGTTCAAGCAGTTACCTGATTTGCATGGGCAGTTAGGTGGGTAATAGTACGCCAGAGAGGTAACATTTCACAAAGGTCAAGGTCAAGTTCCCTTTTTGCAGGCATAGATTTAATCTGTGTTTGTGAATGAAATAAATCACAAGCTCCAGTCTGTGTAGTTTGAGCCCCTATGCAGGTAGCAAGAGACATGAATATTCAGATACTTGGGTGCCATTTATGTCCACCAGAAGAGTGGTGCTCTTTTTCCTTG
This sequence comes from Chelonoidis abingdonii, assembly GCF_003597395.2. Classification (NCBI taxonomy): domain Eukaryota; kingdom Metazoa; phylum Chordata; order Testudines; family Testudinidae; genus Chelonoidis; species Chelonoidis abingdonii. The sequence goes on from NC_133782.1 coordinate 8,801,229, forward strand.
CTGCATATTCTTGATGCACGGTTACAGTGAAGTAGAATTTTTATGGAAGCAATTTGTCTACTTAAGTCAAATGCAAAATAAGAACTCTTCTGTATTAATTGGATGCTGATTCTGAATAAAGAAATGAACAGTGATTTTTCAAGTATCGAAGTGAAATACTGAAACAGTGAATGTAGCAATGACTTTTGAATTCCTTAGTGAAATACTGAATTAATGTATATCATCAGTAACTGTACCTTCTGTGATGAGTGCTGTAGAAATCCATAGAATCTGGGTGCCATATGTGTAATGATTCATAAAGTCTTAGAGAGACTTGCATTAAGAGAAGAAATCCCAAACTTGGGTGCCCTAAGTTACCTAAAAATAACTTTACATATCTATCTACAAAGTGGTCCGATTTTTCAGAAGTGCTGAGCACCCTCTTCTCCCATTGAAGCCAATGAAATAATTTAAAGAAACTACATATAGTTTAGTGTCCACTTCTTTTGCAATTTTATTAATTTATGTACTTCTTCCTCCTATACCCTTTACCAATATACAGTCTCGGTCTAGACAAGAAGACCCAGAACAGCTAAGGTTGAAACAGAAGGCCAAGGAGGTACGTGTTCAGATGAGCATGTCATTTAACAATCTAAATATTCTCAGAAAATCAGAAAGGGGGAAAAATTGAATTGTAACTTTGTTCTGAAAAACACAGATGCAGCAACAAGAGCTAGCACAAATGAGACAGAGGGATGCCAACTTAACTGCATTAGCTGCGATTGGTCCTAGAAAGAAAAGAAAAGTGGATTCTCCAGGATCTGGATCAGGGACAGAGGTACAGTATAATTATAACTCTTGCATGCAAATATGCTAGGGTTTTGTTACCCTGGCCTCCTCAACAGTATTTCCTTTTATTATTTTTTCCCTTGTTGCTGAAAGTTTCCTGAGCAGCAGAAATTATTTTAAAGTGCAGAAAGAATATTTGATCCAAAGACTGGGGCTAATGTTAGCACTGCTTCCATGAGCAGAACATAGTAGAACATAGTAGATCAGGCCCAAGAGAGGAAACTTTGGAACTGCTGACCTTGCAGCATGCGTCCCTCCCAATCCCAGCCATGTTCAGCCTCCACAATGTTGGAGGAGGCAAACTGGCAAGAGGAGGTGGTAGTGGTTGCTTTCCGCATGGTAATTTCTCTCTCTACCAAGAGGTGTGTGCGTGTTAAATAAATAAAATCCTGTAACTTTATGGCTCTCCCACAGTAGGTTGGAATCCCCTGAAAGGGATTTGGGAAGGGGAATCTTCCAGAACTGAAGTCAGAGGTTAGGTCTCTAGGAGGATACATGTTCCAATGATACAGAGAAGAGACCAGGGGAGACAGTGCAGTCAGTTACCTTGTTAACAGTAGCCAAACTGTAGACTTTCTTTACTGCTCACCTCTTTGGGTATGTCTACACAACAGCTGGAAGTGTGCTTCCCGGTGCAGGTAGGCAGGCATGTTAGCTCTGCTTGAATTATGCTAAAAATACCAGTGCAATCCAGGATGTGTATTTGGATGGCTAGCCCAAGGTACCATCCATTCCAGTCCTGTCTAGACTGCTACTCTCAGGGTGCTAGCTGGAGCAGAGCTAGTGTGTCTGCCTACCCACATGGGAAAGTATGCTGTTAGCTACAGCTGATGCACCCCTCTTCTTTGAGTCCCTATGTGTATTCCGTTGTGGGTATGCATATGTTCCATGTGCCTGGAGCTGGAGAATTTCGAAAGCAGTGTTCGTTGGTCCACACATGCACCTTGGCTCACCTCATGCATCTGACCGAAGAGATAAAGGAACCGGGCAGGTAGACCAGCTGCCTTTCCATTTCCTTCTCACCACCATAGGGTCCGGGTCAGAACCCCCAGCGTCCAAAGCTTCAGCTTTCTTCTTTATCTGTGACTATTTGGATATCTGTAAATAGTCTTTATAGTTCTAAAGTTTTAAAGGTTTTTTATCTGATAGTTTGAGTTTTATGGTTAGTCAGTCTCCCCAACCTGGTACCTCTTGGGTAGCAGACTATGCCCATAACTCCAGGCTTCAAAATTTGTGCTTCCTGTCCATGATCCTTTTCAGTCAGTGACAACTGTTAATGCTGCTCATACTGCCTCGGGGAAGCCTACGTTGCAGCAAGGCGCAATATCTGCCATTTGTTCCTCACCTGGAAAGGATGGAAACTTTGCCTTAGGAAGCACCTAATGGAAAAGGCCATGAAGCTGCACTCAGATCCAGGCTGGGGTACCCTTCAAAACTCCCCTCCCCCCATCAGCTTGACTCAGTAAGGAGTGGGCATTTCCTGCCACAACGTCCAACTCAGGAGAGAGGGAGTCTATCTCCACAGATCCCTCGGTGAGGTTTTACCAGGAGAGCAAGGAGCATTCTCACAAGCACAAGGCTAAGTCTCGAGATCCGCTTTGAAGATGTTGGATTAAACCCTGCCTAATCCAATCAAGTCTTTTAAACTCAGCTCAAGAGAACTTAAAGTGTACGAAGTCTCAGAGACATGACAAGAAAGCTCACATATCTAAGGCGCCATCAATGCCGGATTACAGTCCAGTGGCACGGATGCCTCCAGTACATTGCAAACCCTGGTATTTGTGGGCACCAATGAAGACCGATTACCAAGAGCCTTGGTTATTTGCAGTACTGGTTTTGTCTTCAGTGGCTGTGGCAGAGACTGTCTCTACTGCATCTCCAGTGGTTCAGGTGAACAGGACCCCTCTCGCTCCAGAAAGAGCAGAGACCTATGCTCTTCCTAAGGATGTCTTTGCTTTCCCAGACCTGGAGTTTCCTGCTCCACTGGGTCCCTCCCTGTTGAGAGAGGCTGTAACTCCACCAGGGGAGCTGGCCTTTGGGAGGAGTTTGTCTCCCATTCCATCTTTGAGCTATGATTTTCCCTCCAGTGACACCGTCAGTACTACCGTTGGAACCAGAATTGGTTGTCACCTCACTGGGAGATTGTCTTGCCTGATGAACCATTATTCCCTCCTCCAAGACACACCTTCCCAGTAAGAAGACCTGGCCCAGTTTGGGACCTTTCTCCACCTCATCACCTGCCTTGTAGCCATTGATACCCCATAGTATGGGGAGCTCCTTGATCCCCATTTGATCCATCTTTTTGGCCATACTCAACACAAGCTCCTGGAAGTCCTTCAGTCCTCCGGCTCCAGTCTATTAGCACTCTCTGTTAACAAATCCATCATGGAGCTAGCTAGAGTGGCTGGCATACTCCAGCTACTGCGCTTCTATTCCAAGATGGCAGGGAAACAGTATTGTGTCCCAGCGAAAGGGATGCAATTTCTGTTCTCTCACTGCTCCTAACTCTTTTTAGTCATCCAGGCTGCCATGGAGAAATCTAGGCAAGACTGCCCCGATCTACTGTGACTGACAAGGAGGGCACGCGCCTTGACTTGTTGGGGAAAAAAGATCTTTTCTTGTTCTAGCTTCCAGTTCATGATAGCTATAAGTGCCTCATAGTTGGCTAAGTACGAGTTCCTTAACTATTCCAAATTCATGTACTTTACTGACATTCTCCCACAGCAGAACAGAGCTCATTTCCAGGCTCTCAAAGAGGAAGTCAAAATGGTTGCCAGGACCACTGTACAATCACAATAGATGTGGCTGATGCATCGTTCAGGACAATGACGCCTGCAATTTTAATGCTCAGGGAGTCATAGCTCCGTATCTTGGGGTTTCTCAGGGAGGTCCAGAACAAGGCTGATGACCTACCCTTCAATGAGACTCGTCTATTTAATCACTAATTACACACTTTTAAGGACTCCAGGACTACCCCTCTGCTCCCTAGGAATATTACACTTGCCCCAAAGAGAATTCCACCAGCAGTCATACAATCCTAGACTAATGGTTTAACAGTTCTTCCATCAGAGACCTTGAGAACCCATAAGAGACAAAAGGTTCTAAAAGGGTTCAAAAGACTCACTTCCCCACACCATCTGCAGCAGGTTCCTTATCCCAATCCCAGCTCTCAGCTAAATGTTTTTGATGACAGCTCAAGAGATGCAAACCATTAAGTTTAACACTTCCTGATTCCTATGTACCCTTTGTGGATAGTCTAATACTCTTTCAACATCGAGAGTGCAATAACAATGGATGGGTGCTGAATGTCATCCAGTCTTGCTATATGATATAGTTTATGTTCCTACCACCTCTGAAGTCCTCATCTCCACCTCCTCTAGGGGCTGTTTTCACAAGGACATTATCAGACAAGAAGTGGAATTTCTCTTATAGCAAGGAGTGATAGAGTGGGTTCCTCTTCAGTACTAAGGGAGTAGTTTTTACTCAACATACTTCCTATTACCCAGAAAGAAGAGTGGTAGCTGGAGACCCATTTCAGCCTTTGTCATCTCAGCTACTTTATTTGCAAACTCAAGTTTTGCATGGTCACATTGGCATCTGTAATTTCATCCCTAAAAAAGGACCTGTGGTTTACAGCTCTCAGTTTGAAGAATACCTAATTTCACATGGTGGAAAGGCCTGATCAGAATCTTTCTGCCTATAAAGAGCCCTGTTCCTCAATGAGACTTGAATCTTGTTCTCTCGGTACTCACTTAGCTTCCTTTTGAACCATTAGCTTTTTGCTCCTGTTGATGAAGGTCTCTTTCCTGGTAGCTGTCACCTCAGCCATGGGGTTGGTGAGCTTGGAGTGTTAATGGCAGATCCTCCTTATGCTACATTCCATAAGGATAAAGTCTCATAATGTTTTTACACTCTAAATTCACCCACAAAGTCTGAACCCATTAGTTCACACTTGTGTTCTTTCAAAGACCTTTCTCATCCTCAGAAGAATGGAGGCTCCATTCCCTCAGCGTTCAGTGAGTCTTAGCCGTTTACCTGCAGAGAACAAAACTGATCAGGAAGTCTCCTAAACTATTTGTCACTGTAGCGGAAAGGGTCAGGCCAGATGCTCTCAAGGAATCTCAAAATGCATCTCAAGCTGTATTTTGCTCTATCGACTGTCCTTGTTCTCTGCCATTTACAACCTCACACCCTCCTCCTATTTGAGTACTGCTTGTCAATCACCCACAGCGGAATACATGCAGAGACTAGAACTTGAAGAGAAAGCTATTTACCTTTATAGTAACTGGAGGTTCTTTTGAGATGTGCGATCCCTATTTGTATTCCACTACCTACTGTCTTTCCCATCTGTTATGGATCTTGTCTGATTCATGGTAGAGAAGGAACTGGAGAGGTGGCTGGTCCACCACACACCTTCATCTACTGAGTCAGAGGCATGAGGTGAGCAAGGGCATATGTGCAGACCAACGGACACTGCCTTCAAAATTCTCCAGCTGGGTGTGCATATGGTGTGTGCGTACAGATAGGGAACTACACATCTTGAAGAACCTCCAGTTACTACAAGGTGAGTAACTTCATCTTGGAGCAGTTAATGCCATTAGGAACCACTGCCATGCTAAAATGACTAAGCAAGGTAGTTTGAAATCATCACTGAATTAGGCAGCAGGAACATCTATAAAATCGATATGGTTTCTAAATATTTACTAGCCAATTTTTTTAAACAATTTTGACTAACCCTAGATTTTCCTGACCTTAAGGATAATCAGTTCAATCATTTTTATGTAGTTAAAACTTTAACTGTTCAATTGCGTTTTCTGCCAGGCACAGTTGCATTAGGTTTTGGGGGTGGGGGGAAGAAGATGCTGGGAAGAATTGTGTTAGGCTTTGTCAGCAGTGTACTCCATTTTTGGTAACTGTGTGTGCTCTATGCTCTGATGCATTTGCAGACTCGTTAATAAACAGGAAATAGTCAGTGTTTCCTGTTGAAAGTACAATTTCTGTAATTCTTTTAAAGCATTACAACTTAGAGCATTGCAGCTTCTTGGAGTTGGCACAGTTTTAAGGGTTTGTGCTGTAATTTTTGACACGTGGATGACAGTCTAACTGATGATTCATGGAAAACTGAGAGCAGCATATAAACAGTTAAATAGATCTTTCTATATATCACTTTCTGTATTAAGCATCCCGTATTCTTTTTTGGTAAGATAATTTGCATGAAAATAAGACCTTTTGTTTCAGAATAGTTCATCTTCTTATATATGTTATTCAGCTCTTGACGTAATAATTCTATGACATACATTGTTATAACATGGAATTGGTTATGCAACAAATATGACAGTAGTAAATGACATTTTGACCCATGGAAGCATACAAATAAAAGTTGCCTATCTAGCATGTTAAGCACCTTTTGACAGAAATATATTAGTGTTCAGGATTATTAAAATACATAAATTAGGGAGAAACAAATTATGTATATAAAAATCTAAGCCAATAAAGATATGAGTCAATTATAACAGTATAAACACAACAGTAAAAATTGCAAGATGCTACATTCTTATCTAAAACTATAAAAATTAATGTGCTCTGAGGAAAAATGTAATTAAAGCATATGATTGTCATGATGTGCAGGAATAGAGTCACTGGCACATGTGGTTACAATGTTGGCACTATCTATTTCTACATACTTGACTGTGCCACCTTATCTCTTAGTACCATCTAGGTTATGGAATATATTTTACATTCACTGGAAATGCCTGATGTATTCTGACTAAACCTGGCTAATTTTAGTTCTCTCAGATTATTCAGCTACTGGTTAACCAATTAGAAACAGGTTCCCTTAGAAATCTAATCTTTTGTCTGATTAATTAAGAACCAGCTGCTTTTGATGTGATGGAGTCACAGCTATGGCTTTGCTGTGTTTCACGTGACATTTTTAAATTGAGCTCCATTTGTCACCATTTGTATACAGTTTGTAGTTAGGGCATATTACAAGAAGTGTGGAAAATAAGGTTTGTCACTACTTAGACACAGATTTGTAAATGTGAGCTTTTGATGCCAAAGGAATTCTGATTCTTAATTACATGTAAAGTCACCTCTGCATAGTAATTGTGGTGTTACAGAATTCAGTAATAGTTTGCATTCGGTTGAGGTATTTCATACCTGACTAGTTCATTTAATTAAAAGTTAGCAAAAAGTTCTGTTTAATGCCTTGTATGCCACAACTCAAACATTTGTGGCCACACCTCTTACAGTGTTAACCTCTATATATTATGCAATACAGATGTCACTTTCCTTACCTTTTTAAAATGTGGTCCTAAGTATTTAAGAGCCTAAAGGTGTAGGTAGGCACCTACTAGAACATCAGAAGTGTCTAATCTGCACTAGGTGCCTATCAGCATCTTAAGGCTCCTGAACACCTCTGAAAATCTGGCCCTTTAGTCCTGTAATTAGGATAATTATTTATCTGGTGAGCCAATGAACATTGTTAACCTGCTTGAAAAGCACAAGTCTGATTTCATAATTAGAATTGTATGGACCTGGGAAGAGCTGCACTGAACAGTATAAAGTACCTGCTAGGGAACACTAATCTCAGACATTAGTTTCTTAATCAGTAATGTAGTCTGAGCATGAATATATTGCTTTACAGTCTAGGGGATTGTATTAAAGTCCATTTCTCAGGATCTCATTCACAAGGCTTTAAATTAGTGTAATTTTTCTTGAATCTTTATTGTACTACATTTTCTCCAGAACATGCCCTATAGTTTCATTTTTTTAAAAAAAGGTATAGCTGATATTTGAAGGCACCAGTGGAACATACTTGAGACCTTTGTGATGGGTCATTTGGTTCTACAGTGATCTAGGAAAATATGACTATTTACCTATAAGCATGTTATAAACAGAATATGCTGTTTGCAGTATTATAATAAAACATTGCTGCCTTTCAAATGAAGTAAAATGAAATGGTAACAAAACATATAAAAAGAAAATCCATTCTCTGCATTTTTAAAAAATAATTCTTCTAAAAGTGTAGTGCGTTTCCATCCCACCTGCAAGGTTATTTTGACGTATTTTAGAAGTGTTTATTATAAAGCAGCAGTAGCAGTCAAGACAATAAAGCCTTTTTAAAATTAAGGCACAAGCAGGCTACTTGGCCTGTGAATGCCATCTGCTGGTCATAGCACTTGCCCACATATATCTGAATGTTTTTAGCCTGTAACAAGGAAACACTTGACATCCATCCATGTGCACCAACTTGTTTTTCTAGTCCAGTTATTCATACAAGCTCTAGTATTTTATTTCCATAAAACTGGTAATATTAAATTCATTTGACAATTTTTATTAGTAAGGCATTTTATGGAAAATTGTTTGCTTTTGCTGTTCATATTTGACAGCATAATGTAAATCAGTGAGCTTTAAAATGATATATTGCATTTTACTGTGGCTTGCTGTAACATTTTAAACACATGACTGTTCTGGTCTCAGTATTATATTTAATTATAGCATAACATTTTCTGCTAATTTTTTTTCTCTACTGCTATATTTAATACAATTTTGCCTTTAAAGCCTCTTTACATCATAGCATTGGCACATTCTCTGCCATTTCCAGGCTTTCTCCAATGGGGTCCTTAATTTTTACCTGGCGTCGTCTTGCCCTTTTTTCTATTCTTATTGCTGTATATGTGTCTTCATGTTGTCCTGGGTCGAAGAAACATGCTCTTCCCACTGCAGCCAAACCAGTATTTAATCACACACAAACTCTCTCTTGCAGAGAGTTAGCACAACAGCCTCTCTTAACGCTCTGGAGACTTATCCGTAAAATAAACTGGTGTTCTTCTTTGAATGTATGTCAGCATGGATCCCAGGGTAGGTGTGCGTGCGCGTCATGCATGTGAGATAGGATTTTTTTTGATAGCAGTGTTTGGTGCAGCCTGACGTGCGGCCAGTGCAACCTCTTGTTTCCATTCAAGGGCCTAAGGGACAGAGCAGCCACAACCCTCTTGCATTTCCCTTTTCCCATCGGACTGCCGCAGGTGGTAGCTGGTGAGTGTCCAGCCTGCTACCTTTCTTTGCTTCAAACAGAATCTAGAAGATGAGGTTGAAGAAATACTACTTGACCCTCCACTTTAGTGAATAAATCAGTCTGAATGTTTTCCCCCCCTACACAAAGTATACTCTCTGATTACTTCCCTCGATGAGGGAGTGGGTAAGGCATCTCATGCCAACTGTCAAGGTAGTCTCTAAACCATCAGTATTTAAGCCTGACCTGACATAGAGTGGACTCATTCCTCTCATTAAAGCATGTAGCCAATGCCGTT